>NW_027633247.1:0-82500 GCF_053919585.1 Euprymna scolopes
ACAACTTTCTGTATCCTCAGACTCTTAATTTCTCAAATCTTATATCACCAAGACATCCTTCTGAATAGATACAAGAATTCTTCTGAGCAGCATAACATCCAGTGATCATATATCTGATCCTCATGAAATTGCTTATATCACTCTGAATATTACCTTAAATTTTCTTTCTATCCCTAAGCTAAGTAGAACACCTCATAATACTCTATTCAACTACTTTTAAAATTAGATACACCCAGTTGCAATATTAGAAGTGATTCGTCCCTGACCTAGACTACGGACTTGTACAACAAACCATGAAACTATTGTACCTAAAATTCCTCTCAAAACTGAAAAATACTGCTGGTTGTATACTAAGTACCCCCTATAGATACTTTACCTCCAAGATGACTGCATTGTCTGTTTTGCATGACAAACCTTTTTATTTTTTACTTAAATTCTCTTTCTCCTGATCACTAACAAATCAAACTGCTCTATTTCTCAAGTTGCCACTAAACCTAATCCGTTTCACGTAACTTAGAGGGGTCCTTGCTCTCCGCCCTTGACCCTAACAGACTCGTAAATCGATACCCATTAACAACCAAAATTTCCTAGGCATGCTCCTGATTAAAACTCCTAACCCATAACCAAGCTTCTAAGTAAATACTTACTAGCCATAGTCCTAAACATTGACTTAAAGTAATCTATAATGAACAGCAACCATTAATATCTCTTTAAGAGATAGTATTGCAATAATCATTACACAAACTAAACCGGTACTCATTGAAATAAAAACTTCCGGATATTAAGAGAAAGGCGAAGTCATTCTCCTTCGTTGTAGTCTAAAGGCAACTTACTCAAATTGTCCAAAATTCCATGCATTCGAATACAATACTACTTATCCATCCATCTATATTTAACTATATTTACAACATATGCAATAACCTATATCTATCAGGTATAACTGTACTCCATATCAAATGTTCTCTTGTATCTATACTGAGCATATCTTATCTTTCAGTCTTACTAAATATTCGGTTTGGGCACCAAATCAGAATTTCTAATAACAAGTAAATCATACCCTAACACTTTATCCTAATCCTAAACCTACTAAACCATATCTAATCATCCATTCCTAAACTTACAAAACTATATCTAACCATACATTAACTCGTCTCTCTCAATCCAATACTGTAGCAAATTTAGCTGCTTTCACTGCACGAATTTTTACCTATACCCTCTCTCAGTAACAATAGAAATGGAAGCATAGTAATGCCTTTTTTAACCAGGTTACCTACTAAAACCAGCCCATATATCTATTTACCAAATTACACATGACTCAAAACTTACTGTTTTACCCGTACTATATTGCACTCGCATCTCATGCCCTGCTATCATCTAAAATATAGTTTGGGCACAACTCGTAGTTCAATTCTTAACACCTACTCACACTCTAATATTATACTAGACCCAAGCTCACATGAATAAAAAAAAATAAATAAAAAAAATAAAAGGAAAAAATAAAAAATATATATATATACAAAAGAGAAAGCCTCAAACCACATTATCTCCTCCTAACAAGCCTCCTTACAATCATAGTTGCTTACACTGCATGAGCTCTACTCAACCCCTTTATCCAATAACAATGAAATAACAATGTCCCTAATCCACTTTGAGGAGTGTAACTATTTAGCAGATATAACCTCTACAAACTCACCCAATAACATTAACTAACCACGCGGGGTCGCAGAAATACCTGGATTAGAACCCAGGCGCCGAGCAAACCCTCTCAGTGGTGACGGACCCAGTAGATCTTTCCAGATCATCCGTCTAGGAGAAGGAAAACTCTGAAACTAAACCAAAGAGGAGGGAGGCCTCTTCAGTCTTGGATGACAACCTTCCTAGAGCTGGTGACTCAATCAAATTACCGGTTTGCAAACCTAAAATGCTTAAGGAGTAGATAGGTCCTGCCTATCGCCCGGCTTCCATACTCCTTCTTTGCCTATTAGTCAGGCGCAGAGATACTATCACAGTGATTCGACAGAAACACCCAGTGGTAGATCTTGTTTCTTGTCTAGGGCAATGAACGCCGTTTCCCCACTCCCGACACACCCCACCCCTAAAGCTGGGCACTTGAGAATGCTTGAGTACCACATATGCCTGAGCAATTAGATTGGGTTGACCTTCCTCCGATGGGTTGAGGGTACTGGATTGACAGTTACTGGCTGCTGTTTCCGACTGGTAGTACAGGAGCCCTAACTCTTTGGTAGCGCTTAGAGCGGCTGCTCCATCAACAGTTGAATAATATCGGGATGTTTGCAGTGCCATGGCGCGCATGGAAAGGGACCCTGCACTCATCCCCGGTGGGCTTTCCTGAGGCCACAATCCTAGTTGATGGAGGGTAAGCTGATGGTCTACTTGTGATGCATGTGTGATATTCTGCATAACCTCCTGTTCGGCTTCCCCTAACCCAACTGAAACTCGTTAAAAAACATGATGACAGTACAATCTAAAAATAAGCTTAAACCAGGCTTAGGGTCAAACAAATCCAACTTGCCTCCTCCCTTGAGACTTGCATTCACAAATATCCGTGGGCTTAGAACTAATTTAGCTGATGTTGAAGCATTTCTCCTAACAAATACCCCGGATATCTTAGCACTAAGTGAGACTAACCTACACTCCTCCATCCCCTCTAACTACTTTAACATGCCTGGATATCTCCCACTCTGCCGTAAGGACTCTGACAGACATATGCACGGACTTGGAGTTTACATTCGTAATACCCTTCCCTTGACTAGAGAAACAAACCTAGAAACGGATGATCAAGCCTTTATGTGTTTTAGACTAATCATGCAACACAACATTAGCTACTTTTACTTTCTCTACCGCTCTCCCTCGACCCAAGACTGCACCATAATAAACAAAGTATCTGACAGCATAGACACTGCACTCTCCTTCGACACTAGCGCCCAAGTACATGTATTTGGTGACTTTAATGTCCATCACAAAAACTGGCTTGGATTCTCTACTTACACAGATGCAGCAGGCAGCGCAACTCATAGCTTCTCTGTATCTCACTCCCTATCGCAAATTGTTACTTTTCCAACCCGCTTCCCTGATCAGGAAGAACAGCACGCATCACTATTAGATCTGTTTTTGACCACACTTCCTGATGATTGTGTAACGACAGCCGACAGCCCACTTGGGAACGCTGATCATGCGGTGATAATGGTTGAAATCGCCCTAAACCTTAGACCAAAAACTGAAGAGCCAGTGCTCAAAACAACGAGATATTATAAAAAGGCTGACTGGGAAGCTATCAGAGATCTTATCAGAGACGCCCCATGGGGAAATATTTTTTCTCTTCCTGCTGAACAGTGTGAAACCGAGACCACTGAATGGTTCAAAACTGCAATCGAAGCGCATGTTCCCATGCGGAAATTCTATAGAAAGCCCCACTCTTCCCAATGGTTTACTTCGACTTGCGCAACTGCCATTGCTCAAAGGCAGCATGCATTCCGCAGGTTTAATCGACATAAGTCCAGTTCAAACAGACAGAAGTACATAGAAGCTAGAAGTAACGTTAAGAAAGAAATAGCAACAGCTAAGAGGGAATTTAGGGAAACCACTAAAAAACGCATCGAAGCACAAAAACTAGGAACTCGTGACTTCTGGAAAATCTACAACAGTGTAGTAAAGAATGGGCAATCAACAATTCCCCCACTAACCAACAATCATGAGGTTCTTTGCTCAGCAACCGAGAAGGCTAACATGCTTGCCAGTCGGTTTGCCTCAAACTCCACACTGGACCCTCTAAACCACCCCCTACCTCAATTTCCTATGCTGTTTCCTATGCTGTTGACAGATACTGCATGACTTTGTGAACTGTTCAATGTCTTTGTTTATGTTTATCCAATGAACAGTGTCCTTGGCAAGGAGTTTTGTTTTCTCTTGTCCTAAATGAGCAGCATGTAGTTGTTCTAATCATCTGGTTGTAGCAGAGCTGCACCGATTTCATGTAAACTCGCATCACAGTGCATGTATATCGGTTTTTTAAGGTCCAAATAGTGGTGATGGTGTGGTTTCCACTGGAAAGCAGAGTTCTTGCGTAATAGGTCACGCAACATTGCTGTCTAGGAACTGAAGTCCTTGACAAAACGAGACAGGTATGTCATCATACCCAATAATTGTGTTATGTTGTTCAGGCATTTTCTGTAGGTCACGTACCTTCGCCGGATCTGGTTTTAGTCTGGTATGTGTGTACAGGTTTCCAATAAAGGATATTTCACGACATTTGATCTTGCACTTCTCCGATAGCGATCTTCATGAAACGTCTTAGGTTTTCGTCATGTTCCTGCTCTGTCGACCCATATATGGTGATATCGTCAGCTATATCACAAGCACCAGTGCATTTCTCGAGTATTCTGTCCATCTCGAGTTGGTAGATGTCCTGACTGACACAAAACCAACCTCGAGTTGGTAGATGTCCTGACTGACACAAAACCTTCCAAATGGTGTTTGGAAAGTTGTTAGCGGCTGACTTTCAGGGTCGAGCTTTATAGGCCAGTACCCAGACTTAGAGTCAAACTTTGAGAAGAATTTTGCTTCAGCAAATCAGTGGTTGAGCTCCTCGACAGTTGGAATTTGGTGGTATGGCCGTATGAGCTTTGTTTAGCGCACGTGTGTCTAAGCAACCCGTAATTATGTTGTCACGTTTGGTGACATAAGTGAGAGAGCTTACCCAGTTTGTGGGTTCGTTGATGCGGCGAATGACTCCTTGCGATTCCATCTTGTCGAGCTCCGATTTGATTTGTCCGCGCTTGGCTATAGGTGTTCTTTTCTATGGGTCTATGTGGCATGGAACATTGGGGTTGACAACAAGCTTGTGAGTGTTCCGAAATTCACCAATACAGTAAAATCTCTCAGGGTATAGATGCATTAGGTCAGCTACACTATTGATGGGTTGGTGCTGGGCTGAGATGGCACAGTTCATTGTCACTACCCTAAGAGCGACTGATGTTGGCATACCCAATATGGCTGCTCCTGGTATATCAACCACATAGAATTGGGTATCCAGCCATGGGGAGTTTTTATACTTGCACCTAAAAGTTGTGGTGCCATAACAGTTTATCCTGGTATGGTTGTAGGCTATTAACAGACATTGTGTTGAGGTGAGTGATCTGGGCATTGGGTTTCCAGCTTCGTCTATACTGCTAGGGTACATGTTGCGGAATATGCGGATAGGCAATGTATTTGCTTGTGCCCCTGAATCTACTTTCAGGTTGAAGGTATGAGTGCCTGGGTGGTCCGTTAGCTTGATGCTTAGATAACAAATGCCTCATTTCGAAGATCTTTCATGTTTGCTGACTTTCCGCTGTTAGTTGTGATGGAGCTAAAGGTGAGGTTCTCCATTGCCGTGCCTATGTCAGTCATGGCTTGGTCATCGTGTTACGCGACGCTGTTTATTTTCTTGCCAAACTCCCGTTGTTGGTTATGACTGTTATGCCAGGGCCTTCTTTGTTGTCTCTCGGTGTTGTGCTTCCCTGAGATGCAAACTGTAGCCCAGTGACCTGTTTTGCCATATGTGTGGCATATATCATTTTTGGTAAGGCAGTGTTCTTTGCCAAAACGGTGACTGCGTCCACAATTTTTGCAGGTTTGTCCGCGTTTTTGGTCAATCCCTTGTGACTGGTGTGTACCGTGGCTTACGACGGCTATCTGTGGTAATTCCTGTAACTGGTGGAGCTGGTTGACATACACTCCTGAAGCCTCGTGTGAACGGGCTAATCTAACAGCTTCCTCGATTCTGTAACCCTTCGGTTTGTTTAACAGTTCTTTTTGCAGTTCGAATATTGGTGTGCTGGCAATTAGTAACTCGATGAGGCGTTCGTTTAATTCGTCGGCACTGAAATCACATTTCTTTGCCAATAGTCGACATCTGTTGATGAAGATGTCGGATGTTTCATTTGATCTCTGCTGGTATTTTCCGAGTTCCAGTCTACAAACGCGGTGATTTGTTGCTGGTTCTAGCTGCTCCAAAAATGCAGCAAATATGATTTGTGGATCCTTGCCATTATACCGGCGTAAACCGTCTTCGCCTGTCGCGAGAATTATTAGAGGGGCTTTATCCTCGTGTTTCGTCGCTTTGACGGTGAAGTAAAGTTCCATTCGTTGTCGAAATAGTTTGAATGATTCATTCGGCAATACATGTCGTGCACCAATCAAAACTAGGGACTTGTAATGAAACTGTGGTCGTTGCGATGAGAAAGTTTAAAGAAAAAAAAGGAACAGATAATTTTTGTGGCGTGGGAGGTTAGAAAAAAAATTCGTTCAGCATGCGAGGGATTAAAAAATCGTTTTTTTGTTGCTTTTTTTACTCGCTGTCTTACCTTTTTTTAATTGTCTGTGACGTCATAAGATTGTGTGTTGCATGATAATACCGCTTGCCACCATGTCATGCTGTGTTGTGCATGGATGTGTAAGAATAATATTGGAACACGTGTGTTTGGTTGGTAAGAAGGGAACTGAATAATGGCGCCCCGCTTTATTGATTAATTGCTATGCGCATGCGTGAGTACATACAAAAGTTAGATCACGAAATTGGAACTTACAAATAATTGATTTTGTTGTTGTTCCTTCTTATGAAATGGATTTTTAATTTAATTATAATTTGATTTTTAAATTATCAATCACATTACTTAATATTAAATTAGCTCTAGGATATTTAGTTATCGAGCTTATTACATATCTAAATGACAACGAGCACTTTTCTTTCCCTGTATTTTAATTAAACTAGTAATTTTACTATTACATTAAAATACACTCTGATCTTTAGAATATTGTTTTAATCTCCTTTAAATTATATATATATATATATATATATATAGTAGGGTGCAAGCAAATTACAAGGCGATCTGATGTTGTTAAATATCGATTTGTGTTCTGTTATATTTTTTCTCATATTCCCATCCATTTTACAACATTGAACTACTTCTTAATCAAAGGAGGAGGTAATACATGGGATGGCGCAAAACATGACAAGGAAAGCCAGGAAGGGGGCAACGCGACACATGGCTGAAATGCGCAAACAAACTAGAAACATGTACTACACTTCCATTTAGTCATTGATTGCATGTAAAACATCAGGTTTAAGTCTGGAATTATAAGTTAAAGTCATCGTAAAGTTAACGGAATCTGATAAAAATAAGTCGGAATTTTCATAATGTAATCATGTGATTATTGTTTTGTTTCTTGTTGGTTCAAATCTAGTTTTTGTTATTTGATTGACTTCGCTATTTGTTCAATTCCTTCCTTTTTGAATTGTTTATGTGAAATATTCAGTTTTGCATTTTTTTATATTTGGATTATTTGGATTACTGTTCTCTGTTGCATGAGGGAGTGAGGGACTGAACAAGAGTTTTCACCGGCTGGAGTTACGCCCCCTTACCGGTGTACTCATGTTTGTCTCATGTAAATAAAGACGCCATTTATATAGAAGCTGATCGGTCGTTATGTCTTATTCAATCTATTGACATCCTCGATAATGACACATGGTGGCCGCGAGTGGGATAAAGATATGTCTAAGTAAGATGTACAAAAGGATAAGAAGCGGAAAGTTATTTGCAGAAACAGATAAGTAACTTTATTGTTCTTGTTTAAAATTGTAATTCATACGTACGTCACGTGGAAGAAAAAAAATGTCGGATGGAAGCATGGAAGAAACAAACAGACCAGTGGCTGGCATAAGACCACCAGCGCCCTTATGTATGGAAGATAATTTATCGGCGAACTGGAAGTTGTTTAAACTGAAATGGCATAACTACGCCATTATTACGTGTTTGACGAGACAGTCATTACAGTATCAAACGGCACTTTTGCTTCACACGTTGGGAGATGACGCATTGAAAGTTTATTACGGATTTCAATTTCTAACACCTGAGGATGAAAGAACACCCACCGAAATTATTCAGGCATTCGATAAATACGCTATAGGGGAAACGAATGAAACCTACGAGCGTTACGTATTTCATTCTAGAAAGCAAGGAGAATCAGAGACTGTGGAATCCTTTATTACGGCACTACGGACGTTAGTAAAAACGTGCAATTTTTGTGACAATTGCGTTTCATCAGTAGTCAGAGATCAGGTAGTGCTGGGAATACACAACCCACGGACACAAGCTGAATTATTGAGAATAAGACAGACTTACAAAAATGTATTGACATTTGTAAGCTGTCTGAAAATGCCACGGTCCAGTCCAGAATCCTAAGGCCTGAAGGAGTGAATAAGGTTGATTTTAAACCGAGGAGAAAGACATCGGCACAAACTGACAGAGATTGCTGGGCGTGTGCACTGCGGCATGGACCGAGAAAAGAGTTATGTCCTGCATTTGGCAAGACTAATTATCAATGAACGGTACATTTCTTTTTATCTTCAATACTTGTGTATCCTATTAAAATTTAACTTTGACATTTTTGTGCCTTTTTCATGATCGGCTGAAAAAACTTCAGTGAAACTTTTTATTCTGGCTTAATATTTTCCTTCCCAGTCATTAGAGTTTCGGTTTTTGACAAAACATATTTATAGAAAACCCCCCAAACTTGAATTATTACAAAACATCTGTTCCCAAAATAGTTCTATCTATGGTTGTTAACACGAAGATGTTGTATTACCGATAAATATCACATTAGTGATTAATTCACCTTCCAAATTTTTTCTCGATTAAGCTGTTTTGCAAGAGTTTTGTATCATAGGTTTATTTAATTTGTAAGTCTTATTAAATTTGTAGGTTTATTTAATTCCCATCCAAATTTATTCCCGGCCCAGTCATCGTGCTGCGTGTTTTGCAAGAGCTTAGTATCACAGATTTATTTAATTTGTAGTGTTATTTAATTCCCATCCAAATTTATTCCCGGCCCAGTCATCGTGTTGGGTGTTTTGCAAGAGTTTAGTATCATAGGTTTATTTAATTTGTAGTGTTCTTTAATTTCTTTCCAAATTTATTCCCAGCACAGTCATCGTGTTGGGTGTTTTGCAAGAGTTTAGTATCATCTGTTTATTTAATTTGTAGTGTTATTTAATTCCCATCCCAATTTATTCCCGGCCAGTCATTGTGTTGAGTGTTTTTCAAGAGTTTAGTATCCTAGGTTTATTTAGTTTGTAGTGTTAGTCAATTTCCATCCCAATATATTCCCGGCCCAGTCATCGTGTTTGGTGTTTTGCAAGAGTTTAGTATCATCGGTTTATTTAATTTTTAGTGTTATTTAATTTCCTTCTAAATTTATTCCCAGCCCAGTCATCGTATTTGGTGTTTTGCAAAAGTGTAGTATCATAGGGTTCCTTAATTTGTAGTGTTATTTAATTTCCTTCCAAATTTCTTCCCGGCCCAGTGATCGTGTTGGGGGTTTTTGCAAGAGATTAGTATCATAGTTTTATTTAATTTGAAGTGTTATTTAATTCCCATCCAAATATCTTCCCCGCCCAGTCATCGTGTTGGGTGTTTTGCAAGAGTTATTATATTAGTTCATTTAATTTGTAGTGTTATTTAATTCCCATCCCAATTTATTCCCAGCTCAGTCATTGTGTTGGGTGTTTTGCAAGAGTTTAGTATCATAGGTGTATTTTATTTGTAGTGTTATTTAATTCCCATCAAAATTTAATCCCGGCTCCGTCATCGTGTTGGATGTTTTGCAAGAGTTTAGTATCATCGGTTTATTTAATTTGTAGTATTTTTTAATTCCCATCCCAATTTATTCCCAACCCAGTCATTATGCTGGGTGTTTTGCAAGAGTTCAGTATCATAGGTTTATTTAATTTGTAGTGTTTTTTAATTCCCATCCAAATTTATTCCCCGCGCAGTCATCGTGTTGGGTGTTTTGCAAGAGTTTAGTATCATAGGTTTATTTAATTTGTAGTGTTATTTAATTCCCATCCACATTTATTCCCGGCCCAGTTATCGTGTTGGGTGTTTTACAAGAGTTTAGTATCATCTGTTTATTTAATTTGTAGTGTTATTTAATTCCCATCCAAATTTATTCCCGGCCCAGTCATCGTGTTGGGTGTTTTGCAAGAGTTTTGTATCATAGGTTTATTTAATTTGTAGTGTTATTTAATTCCTATCCAAATTTTTTTCCTGGCCCAGTCATCGTGTTGAGTGTTTTTCAAGAGTTTAGTATCATCTGTTTATTTAATTTGTAGTGTTATTTTTTTTCCATCCAAATTTCTTCCCAGCCCAGTCATCGTGTTGTGTGTTTTGCAAGAGTTTAGTATCATAGGTTTATTACTTTCAAACTGAGTATAAATTTTTATATGTTTCAATCCATTTATATAATTGTATAATTTTATATGCAAACGATTAAAAGTTATAATTCATTTACATAATTGTATAATTTTATATACAAACGATTAAAAGTTTTAATTCATTTATATAATTGTATTATTTTATATGCAAATGATTAAATGTTTTTATCCATTTATATAATTGTATAATTTTACATGCAAATGATTAAAAGTTTTAATCCATTTATGTTATTCTATAATTTAATATGCAAATGATTAAATGTTTGAATTCATTTATATAATTGTATAATTTTATATGCAAATGATTAATTTTTTTAATTCATTTATATGATTGTATAATTTTATATGCAAAGGATTTAATTTTTTAATCCATTTATCTAATTGTATAATTTTATATGCAAATGATTAAATGTTTTAATCAATTTATATAATTATATAATTTTATATGCAAATTATAAAATGTTTTAATTCATTTACATAATTGTATAATTCTATATGCAAATGATTAAATGTTTGAATTCATGTATATAATTGTATAGTTTTATATGTAAATGGTTGGATTTTTTAATTCATTCATATAATTGTATAATTGTGTATGCAAATGATTAAAAGTTTTAATCATTTATATAATTGTACAATTGTATATGTAATGATTAAATGTTTTAATTCGTTTATATAATTGTTTTATTTTATATGTAAATGATTAATTTTTATAATTCATTCATATAATGGTATAATTTAATATGCAAAAGATTAAAGGTTTAATCATTTATATAATTGTACAGTTTTATATGCAAATGATTGAATGTTTTGATTCATTTATATAATTGTTCAATTTTATGTTTTAATTCATATAATTGTATAATTTTATATGTAAATGATTAAAGTGTATAATTCATTCATATAATTTTATATGTAAATGATTATTTTTTTAATTCATTTATATAATTGTATAATTTTATATGCCAATTATTACATGTTTTAATCCATTTATAGAATTGTATGATTTTATATGTAAATGATTAAATGCTTCAATTCATTTATATAATTGTATAATTTTAAATAGCAAATGATTAAATGTTTCAATTCATTTATATAATTGTATAATTTTATATGTAAATGATTAAAGGTTTTAATTCATTTGTATAATTTTATAATTTTATATGAAAATGATTAAATGGTTTAATTCATTTATATAAATGTATAATTTTATATTTCAATGATTACATGTTTTAATTCATTTATATAATTTTATAATTTTATATGAAAATGATTAAATGGTTTAATTCATTCATATAATTGTATAATTTCATATGCAAATGATTAAATGCTTTAATTCATTTATATTTTAAGTTATAATGCACTCTTAATTATAAGGAAGTTTTTGTATTCAAATTGTTTAATGCTTTCTAAGCTCAGCTCGACGTATGACCTTGAACCCCTTTATTTTATTATATTACTGACAATTTATTTTAATATAATTACTACACAGCATTGACTTTCAACCAAATGCTGGCTGATAGCAGCGTGTCCAGTTGAAGAGGAAGGGAGACGCAAATCTTATCCTTCCTTTTTTTAATTTAAATGGATTATCCTGCTTTATCCGGATCTCTAAATGCATTAAAGCACGTCCCACAAAATCAGCATCACATTGGAATTTAAACAGATAAACAACATTACCGCAGTTGACATAAAGCACAATGACTTTGCGCCAAAGACAGGTAGGTCTAATAGTATATACCAAACCTAAGGAAACAAGTTATAATCATACTAACAATGTGTTTTTCAATTTAATGCTTTTGCCAAAATGTAATTTGAAATAAAGAATACATTTTAAAGCATAATAATTTTGATAATTTGAAATCTTCATTTTTTAATAAGATCTTCTGGATAAGCATTTTAATCAATATTTTCCTCGTCCTATCTCTTTTCAGAGTAAAGTCTGCTAGGGGGATAACTCCTGAGATCTTTATGAATCAAATTATGAATGAAACCAGGCTTTCGTTATTTGGGTAGAAAACGCTCAGAAAAGTTTGTTTCATGTAAATGATAGCGACAGTCAAAGGAATGATCAAATCTCAGTTTGAAATTCTCATTCAAAGTAAAACGTATTAACTTGTCATAACGAATACCATGTAAACGGAGACAACTTTTATTCAAATAATTAAAACGTAAAAGAATGAATCAATTAAGAGTCTGGATGTTAATGAAATATTTTACTATTTAAGATAAAACAAACTGAATGCAAATACTAAAAAAATTGAATTTCATTTATTTTTTTTTACAGATATTCATGGTTGAACAATTTTTGCTGAATTGGAACTGATCATTATTTTTATAAACATTAACTACTCAACAGATGTATTTGAACTGATCATTTTTTATGAGCATTTACGTATTTCAACTGATCCTTATTTTTCTAAACATTTACTGGTGAAAAGACGTATTTGAACTGATCATTATTTTTCTAAACATTTACTGGTGAAAAGATGTATTCTTGTGAAATATGTGAATATTCTTGTTCTGATGAATTTATATTCTTGTGAAATATGTGAATATAATTGTTCAAATAAAACAAATTTAGTAATACATATAATAACTCACAGTGCAGAAGATGCATATTCACGTGAAATATGTGAATATTCTTGTTCTGATGAATCAAATTTAGTGACACATATGAAAACTCGCACAGAGAAAAAGACATATTTATGTGAAGTATGTGATTATTCTAGTTCCTGAAAATCAGATTTAAAGTCACATATGAGAACTCACACTGGCGAGAAAACATATTCTTGTGAAGTGTGTGGATATTTTTTCTCTAGGAAATCAGATTTAATGGAGCATACTAAAACTCAAAATGGCGAAAAACCGTATACTTGTAATATGTGTGAATATTCCTTTTCGCGGAAATCACATTTAGTTATGCATATTAGAACTCACATTAAAGAAAAGCCACATTCTTGTAGAATGTGTGCATATTCTTGTTCTAAAAAGTCAGATTTAGTGAAACATATGAGAACTCACAGTGGTGAAAAGCCATATTCTTGTAAAATATGTGATTATTCTTTTACTCAAGAGTCACATTTAGTTATGCATATTAGAACTCACAGTGGTGAAAAGCCATATTCTTGTAAAATATGTGATTATTCTTGTTCTCACAAGTCAACTTTACTGACACATATGAGAACTCACACTGGTGAAAAACCATATTCTTGTCAAATGTGTGATTATTCTTTTACTCAAAAAACAATTTTAGTGCAACATATGAGAACTCACAGTGGTGAAAAGCCATATTGTTGTAAAATATGTGATTATTCTTGTTCTCAAATGTCAACTTTACTGACACATATGAGAACTCACAGGGGTGAAAAGCCATATTCTTGTAAAATATGTGATTATTCTTGTTCTCACAAGTCAAATTTAGTGAGACATATGAGAACTCACAGTGGTGAAAAGCCATATTCTTGTAAAATATGTGATTATTCTTTTACTCACAAGTCAAGTTTAGTGAGACATATGAGAACTCACAGTGGTGAAAAGCCATAGTCTTGTAAAATATGTGATTATTCTTGTTCTAATAAATCTAATTTAATGACACATATGGGAACTCACAGTGGGGAAAAGACAGTCTTGTATATCGTGAATATTCTATTTCTAAAAACTCAACCTTAGTGAGACATATGAGGACTTGCACTTCTACAAGTCGATCAAATCAAAAATAATTTTACGACATAAAGAATAAGGAAAACTTTCCCAAAATAATCGAAATAAGATCCAAAGCAGAGTTCATGCACTCTACAATAAAACAACTAATAGTAACACCATGAATAACTGGATAAATAAATAAAAAAAACATAAAAACGTTTTTTCACAACATATCCAAAAACAGATCGGTTCAACATATCCAAAAGGCAGATAGGTTTAACATATCTAAAATCATGCTGAAAAGAAGTTCATTTCAGTGATGTACGAGGAACACATAAGACATTCATTTCCGAAATTTGTTAAAATATATAAAAACCGATATTCTTATATTATAGATATTTTTGTAAAATCAACTTTCTTAATAAAGGATTATCTTAAAATACTTCCATACACGACTACACTTCATCCGTACATACACACCAGCAATAAGATTATATAATAGGGCAATCAAACAAATAATATCATAAAAATGTCTGCTATGAACAAAAAAAACAGTCGGCAAAAACACCAATAATTTATATTGCAGTAAATTGACCATATATGCAAACCTATTCCAATAATTTCTATTTAAACAACAATGGACCTATATCACTACCAACACCAATAATTCTATCCAATAAAACTGAACGTATATGACAACCAACACCAATAATTTCTATTGCAAAAAATGGATGTATATGACACCAACACTAGTAAATACTATTGACAAAAACTGAACGTATATGACAACCAATACCTATAATTTAAAGATGCAAAAAACTGGACATATATGACAACCAACACCAATAATTTCAAGATGGAAAAAACTGGACGCATATGATAAGCAACACCAATAATTTCAATATGCAAAAAAATGGACGCGTATGACAAGCAACAGCAATAATTTCAAGATGCCAAAAACTGGACGTATGTGAAAGCCAACACCAATAATTTCTATTGCAATAAACTGGACGCGTATGACAAGCAACACCAATAATTTCAAGGTGCAAAAAACTGAACATATATGACAAGCAACACCAATAATTTCAAGGTGCAAAAAACTGGACGCATATGACCAGCAACAGCAATAATTTCTATTGTAAAAAATCAATTTCTTTTTTTAATGTATTTTTCATTCTCACTCTTTAATTAGAATTTCAACTGTTTCTTTTCTTTAATTAAATAACAGATTGGAAATAAAATTATTTCTTTAAATATACTTGTGTTCTTTTATTCATTGAAAGTCACAGATAAATAAACATTACCTTTGAAAATTCAGTATAGAAATGATTATAAAAATTTCTCAGTTGTATCTTTGTGAAACATGAACAAGTTTATGACACGTGTAAAATGTGCAGATGTAAACTTTCTAAACCCGTAAACTGTATTTCGTTATTTTTATCAGATTATCATTTTACCATTCTATGTCCAGTATCAAAAGTTGTAATTCAATGCAAGTCAATCATTGGAAGCTTTCATTTCCGTACGGCAGATGTAAACTTTGTATCTTAGAGTAAACAAAAAATCTTGGCTAAAATGATTTTTTCCTTTTGTTTTATTCGACTTTTATTTTGTTTAATGCGATTGCATATGGACAATTTGAAAATCTCGCTGAAAAAAAAGCACAAAAAATTATGTTTAAATTTAAAATTTCGTACATTAATTGAACCTAAAATGATGAATAATCATCATTTACAGGCTACTCTAACATTGTAGAAATGTTCACTAAACCGAAGTCTGACTGATAAGGTTGCAAAAGATTTATCTGGCACTACGGGGTCACAGGGAAGACATCCATAATGATGAGAGATAAAAAAAAAACAAAGGGAATTTTTGTTTAGAATTAGTAAATTTTTGGCCAAGTATGACCCTGTGCTCCGTGAACATTTGGGAAAGAAAATCGCTTCTTCTTATCTGTCACCAGAAATTCAAAATAAATTTGTTAGCATTTTGACAAAGCAGGTTAGAAAGAAAATCATCGAGCCGATCAAAGAAAGCAAATATTTTTGCATAATTTTTGATAGCACTCCTGATGCATCTCACAAGGTAAAAGCGCGAAGGACATGTCTAAACTTTGGAAAAAATGAGATTCAGATTGATGACTGTATTGGCTAGACATTTGACAATGCTGCTATTATTCAATGCACGCCATCGATCGGGAGTGCAGAAAAGAATATCCGAAATAAACCCAAAAGCTCGATGTGTGCCATGCACTAACCATTCATTAAATCTGGCTTGTGTATATGCCGCTTCTGTAGCGATTCACTCTGTTATATTTTTGGCATTCTGGACCCGTTATTCTCATTCTTTTCTGCATCTACACATCGCTGGGACATCTTGATGCAGTTGATCGGTCTTAATATCGAGCGGACTATGGAAACTAGAGTGAGTAGTCGAGCAAATGCTGTCAATGATGTGGTAAAAATTTATTAGAAGTCATCATTGCCCTGGAACAGCTCACAGAATGAGAAAATGCAACCACAAGATCAGATGCACCATTGATTCTCAACTGGATATTGTCGTTTCTGTTTCTTTTATTTCTGAGCTGTTTGAAAACTATTCTCTCAGAAATCAATGATGCCCAGAAGTATCTTCAAGAAAAGGGGCTGGATCTGCAACAAAGTTCTGTTAGGCTGATGTCGTTGCGAGATTGCCTTCTTACAACTAGAGAAAAGATGGTAAACACTGCAATACACGAGTAAAAAAACTTTACCCTGAAATAAGGATAAGCATGGAGCATCGTATCCGCAAAAAGAAACGAATGGTGAACGATTGACTGATGATGCAATGAGGTTTCATACTGAGTTGAGACAGGAAATGCTGTCTGTCATAGACAGGTTGACTGAAGATATATCTTGCAGGTTTCCGCAAGTTCACAATCTTGCAAGTAAATACGCTTTTCTTACACCGTCAGATCTGCTTGATGATAATTATGATTATCAGCTTAGTGAAGTTGACGAAGTTATAGAAAAAGATAAATTATTTGCCGAAAGGAAGAGATTACAGTATTTTGTGAAAGCTTCAGGAAAAGACAAAATCAATGGACCTCTTGAACTTTTGAACTTTATGCAGAGATATCACTTTGGAGAATATGTCCCTAATACTGTGATATTGCTACGCATTTTCCCTACCCGGGCTATTAGCGTTGCCAGCTGTAAGCGCCCTTTCTCGAAACTGAAGCTCATAAAAACTACCTTCGATCAAAAATGAACCAGACAAATCTTAGACTTTGCAATCCTCTTTTCGATAGAGTGAATTTTGATAGAGTTACTGATAACTTTGCCGAAAAAAATGAAGTGCATTTGTAAATTTAAACCGACTTGATGTTTTGCGATAGTTTTCACAAAATATACATTTATAGCCTTATTTTCAATTCATAAATACATTTATTTAAAATAAAAATGTAAACCATTTTTAAAAGGTTTGAAACATTATTAACAACAACACATTTCTTAAAATTTCAAAAGTACGGATGCAAGACGTTTTTTATTCTCTTCGGAGGCTCCACACACACAGCTAACATCATACGGCAAACGTCGTCACCAAACAGTCCCACAGGCGACTCACATACCAATGTCATCCAGGACTACCTTGCTATCGGACCCCATCATGAACTCCACACCCTGGACGAAAAGCTTACATGGCTTAAACATAACACCGGATTCACACTACCAAACCATCCTAACCGAGACCAACTAGAGGCCACCACCAACCTATTAATCCGCTATGCCGACATCATCAGTACTGAAAATGGCGACAAGGGCACATTCATCCGCCCCATTCAGATACCAACCAACGGCCAATCACTCAGCCAAAAACAACATCCAATTGCCCAGGCCCTGGAAGAGGAGGTCAATGCCGAGATTAGCCGCATGACAAACAAAAGCATCATTGAAGCTTGCAGCGACCCCAAAGGTTTCAACAGTCCAGAATTTGCCGTACGTAAGAAAAATGGGTCAATTCGTGTTGTTGCAGACTTCAAAAGAACGCTAAACAAGGTGCTAGTCGACCTGGACCCCTACCCAATACCCAGGATGGATCACCTGCTCAACAAAATCGGCAAGGGCAACAGGTATTTTGCATCCCTTGATCTGCGTAGTGGATATTGGCAGATCGAAATAGATGAGCAGGACCGGCACAAAACAGTCTTTACATGGAAGGACAAATGCTACCAGTACACTCGCCTGGCCTTTGGTCTCACTTCGGCCGGACAAATCTTCTCCCGTTGCGTAGCAGAAGCTTTAGCCACGGTCACATCACGCAGCAACATATCTTACATCGACGACAACCTGGTGCATGCTAAGACGTTCAAGGACTACATCATCGCGCTAGAACAATTGTTCATGGCCCTTCAAAAGTTTGGACTTAAACTGAACCCAGACAAATGCTCCTTCCTCGCACCTGAAGCAAAATTTCTCGGCCGCATAATAAACAGCGAAGGGTTCAAGGCCGACCCCGAATATGTCCGTGCCATAGGAGAAATGAAACCCCCAACCTCAAGAAAGGAACTCCAAAGTCTCATCGGCCGCCTGGTTTGGATCAGACAATTCCTTGAGACGCGCCTTCCTGAACAGATCAAATCGAGCATGTTCTCCAAACTCATGGCTCCTATACACGAGCTCAACAAAGCCAACAAGCCATTCCACTGGACCGAGAATGCGGACATAGCATTCAGGAAGATGAAGGACCGAGTATCCTCCCCGCCGGTTATCTCATTTCCAGACTTCTCCGTGCCCTTCACGCTCACTACTGATGCCAGTGATGTCGCATGCAGATCAATCCTGATGCAAGAGTCCAGCAGCGGGAAGAAGAACATTGCCGCAGTCGCGTACCACTCCTTCAATACAACAGAGCAAAACTGGTCCACAACGGAACGCGAGGCATATGCAGTGAAGTGGGCGATACTGAAATTTGACTACTTTCTACGTAACCGTCCCTTCGTTGTGTTCACCGACCACAGATCGCTGACATATCTTGACCAACGAGAATTCAATAATGCAAAAATACGAAGATGGCAGGACGAGATATCGTGCTACAAATTCGTATTAGAATACGTGGAGGGCGAATCTAACGTTTGGGCGGATATACTCAGCAGAGGCTGTGGACAGAAGAAGATCAAGACTCCCAGCGACCCCAGTCCTGCAGGAAGGACATTCACACTGGATGGTTCGAGCTTACGCATCTACGTCCCATCATGGTGCATCGGTGACATCGACAATCTGAAACTTATTCCCAAGATGCACACACCACGGAACGCCCACACACAAAGACGCATGAGCAACGCGGTTTTCGCATACCACACCTACTCCTCAATTCCTGCTGAACAAATCTGTGAACACCTGGATATTGCAAATGAACAACAGAAGGATCAGACCCTGGCCGGAATCATACATGCACTCCAAGCATCATACCCGGACGGTCCACAAATTGATCCCGATGACCACCGAGCTAAGTTGTTCAAGAGAAAGCTACATCAATTATTCTTAGAACCGGGAACCACGGTCCTAATGATAAGAGACCACACACATTCCCCTAGGCTGGTCGTACCATACAAACTCAGACCCAAATACCTCCATCAAGCACACAACGCCAACAACCACTCAGGCATAACACGGATGCAGGAACTCCTCTCCAGTTTCTGGTGGGAATCCAAGAACAACAACGTCAAGGCTTATGCTGATTCCTGCATCACATGTGCAAAATGCAAGGAAAATTATGGTAGACGCACCCGCTGGCCCATGGGCCACTGCAAGAGACCTTTTGAACTCATCTTTGTGGACTTTGTCACAATGCCCAACTCAAAGGGAAAAAGGTATATACTTACAATACTGGACAGCTTCAGCCGGCACCTCATGGCTATACCATGTGCAAGAGACCGTGTCAATGACGCCGCCCGTGGCCTGTATCAGTTCTTCCTCCGACACAGAAAAATCCCACGCATAGTGTCCTCCGATCGAGGCACACACTTCACAGGGGAAGTATATCGACAGTTCTGCGAACAAATGACCATCACACAGGAACTGCATTGCCCTTGGAGCCCACAGAGCTCAGGGAACATAGAGAGACAACACCGGACAATGAAGAACGCCATCTACATGGTGTGTGAAGACAGGAATTGCGAGTGGACAGATGTTCTCGAATCGGTTGTGTCATCCATGAACGCCACAACCAACAAGGCCACCGATGTCTCCCCGCATTTCACAATCACGGGTCGCCACACCCCACAGAAAGGAAGCCAGGAGTGATGACCCAGGTGCATATGGCATGCAAATCAATACCCTGCTAAGGCATGTTCATCACCATGTCGCCCTGGCCAATGATGAAGCAGATCACAAAATGGAGAGCCGTGCAAAGCACTTCTCCCACAAGAACCCGCAAGGTCCTACTTCACCGCCCTCAATCAGCCACGGCCCAATCAACACACATGCAATGGATAGGAAGCTTCCACCAAAACCAACAGCATGATGTATCAAGTACAAGATGAGAGCAGCATCACAACCTGGATACACCGGGCGCACATCTGACGAATAGCACCACGCCCACCGCACCTGTCTATCACAGACCTCCCACCCCCACCCAGTATCACCGGGCAGGAAACACATTAACGGCATCAAATAAATTAGGAGTACAAATATTAATAATACACCTGACAACCCCTCTCACATACACTTCAAACATAAATAGTTAGGTCACGGAGTACGGTTGCGACGTAATTCCTACATAAGCTGATTCGCGATGTTTACAGCTTTGATTGGATATATACAACTGAATATACCTCCAAATAAGCGAATCCCTGATGTGTGGTTAATTACGGAAAACTAACACAAATAAAAAATATGACGGCCATTTTTGCCTCGAAGCTGCTATGTCCCCTACTACGTATGCGCTCGCTGTATAAATAAGCCGACCGTCAGAGAAAAAAGTCAGTTACCGGCAGACTGCCAACCAGAGCGGATCGCCTTGCTGACGGTATCAGCAGCAGCAGCCACGCCAGTTCTCTTCAGCTCTTTCCAGTATCAACAGCAGCAGCAGTAGCCACGTCAGTTCTCCTCAGCTCTTCCCAGCAGCAGCAGCCACGCCAGTTCTCTTCAGCTCTTTCCCGTATCATCAGCAGCAGCAGCCACGCCAGTTCTCTTCAGCTCTTTCTCGTATCAGCAGCAGCAGCCACGCCAGTTCTCTTCAGCTCTTTCCAGTATCAGCAGCAGCCGCAGCAGCCACACCTCCTCAGCTCTTTCCGGCAGCAGCAGCAGCCACAGCCGTTCCCCTCAGCTCCTCCCAGCAGCAGCAGCAGCCACAGCCGTTCCCCTCAACTCCTTCCAGCAGTGCAGTGGCAGCTCCCCTCTCGGCGATAGCAGTTGATTCAAAGGTGCTTAGTCACCTATCACTGTTCGTTCCCTGAGGCCTACCACCAGAGGACTCCAACCTACCATAACACTTGGATCCCTATTCCGGCCTTCCTGACGCCTAGTAGACCGTGTATATCAATTCACTTTGACCCTAAATAAAGGTTTGAACTGAATTACTTCGTTTGTTCTCCTTGCTTCCATACGCTTGTGTTATTATATAACAGTAGTAATAGTTGGTACTGGAGATTTATAAAGTGTCTTACTTAAGGAAGTGATTAATCAGGAATTTGTTTACGTTGGACTTGAAGACATCGATGTTGTAGTCAGGTGGGAAACAGGCAAACGGAAGAGTATTCCACAAGCGTGCACTTCTCAGAAAGAAGCTTTTTTCATGGAATCTACGTTTTGATTTAGGCACAGATAAAGATTGGGGGAAAATTTCTGACAGTGGTTTTAGCTAGGCAGGTGTTTATCGTGAAAGATTGTCGAGGGGGGACCAGAGATTGGAGCTCGGACGAGCACTTGCCATGGAAATAATAATAAAACAAAGACAGGCTTGCAAGGTCTCTTCTGTGGGAGATAGGTTGCAGGGAAGAGAAAAGGGCATCCCCCACTAATCCACGAAGTCTATTTTGTACGTTGTCAAGGCAGGATAGGCTGTTTTTAGAAGCTCCAGATGTGGCAGCAGTACTCCATCTTTGGACGTATTTGGCTTTTATACAGATAGAGAATTGCATCAGTAGTGAGATATCTTCCGGAGCGGTAGATATTAAAGAAACAAATAGGGTGCAAGCAAATTAGACGGCGATCTGAATGTGGCTTAATATCGATTTTTTTCATATTCACATCTGCGAGTCGGAACATTTTACAACATTGCATTACTTATCTATCAAAGGAGGAGGCAATGCATAGGAGGGCGCAAATCATGACAAGTAAAACCAGAATGGTGATAACGCGACAAAACGTTGAAATGCGTAAACAAAATAGAAACAGCTACTACACTTCCATCGTTAGTCGCTGATTGCATGTAAAACATCAGGTTTAAATCTGGAATTATAAGTTAAGGTCATCGTAAAGTTAACGGAATCGAATCTGATAAAAATAAGTCACAATTTTCATAATGTAATCATGTGATTATTGTTTTGTTTCTTGTTGGTTCAAATCTTTTTTTGTTATTTGATTGACTTCGCTATTTGTTCAATTCGTTCCTTTTTGAATTGTTTATGTGAAATATTCAGTTTTGCATTTTTTTTATATTTGGATTATTTGGATTACTGTTCTCATCTTGGATGTAAACAGTAGTTCGACTAATCCAAATAATAATGAAATGTTCAATCTTTTACACGAGGAACAAAATAATGATTACACCGTTTTACGATGAACATAAGTTCTTTGTTCTGAAGCAGTTGATTTTTTCTTCTTTTAATAATATCACGTTTAAATCGTGTTTTTTGTCTTTTAATTTTGATTCTTTTATATTTTCATATATTTAATTGCTTAATGAATTGGACACACAAAACAAAATTTGTATCAATTTACTAAAGATTATATTAAGAAATCCTAACAAAAAAACAAATTTTCTGCGTTGGACACAAAAGAAAAACGATTTTTTTTTGTATTAAATTCCTGGAATGGAAGGTAAGTTTTTTTTTTCTTTTTTTTTTTTTTGTTCACTTTACAACAATATTATTCAAAACTTTAAAATAATCTTAAATATTAAAATAAGTTTTTTTTTTTTTTTTTTTTGCAATCCAATATGAAAGGTAATTTATTTTTTACGCTTTAAAAAAATCTTTTAAAATAATTTGAAACATTTTTTTTTTCAATCTCCCTCAAAAAATATTGATTCTTAAAATAATATTAAACATAAAAAAATGTTTAATTTTATTGTAATCCAATGAAAATATTGATTTCGTGAATAAAAATGTGTTTATTTAAGTAAAATTTACGTGATTTCAGCGAAAATCCTAAAAACATAAACAATAATTTGATTCGAAGTTGGTTGAATTGTTGAACAACTGAACGCAAAACTGCTTTTCGGTTTATAATATATATATATATATATATATATATATATATATATATATATATATATATATATATATATATATATATGTGTGTGTGTGTGTGTGTGTGTGTGTGTGTGTGTGTGTGTGTGTGTGTTTAGAAATAGTTTTCAGTCCTAATTTACCCATTATGTCGCTAGAGAATTCCGTTTAAATTTTGATATGTCATTCAATGCTTTATAGGTACGGGCAAAATGAATACCGATGCTCAAAATGTATAAACATTTTGACCTTTCCCTTTACTTAAAAAAATCCCCCCAAATCAGGAAATTAACCAATTTTTATAAAATTTTCAGTATTTATCAAATAATAATCGCAGATTATAATGAATTATTTTTATTTAAATCTGAGTGGAAATGTATTATTTTTTTAAAACAAAGAATATCTTTACTAAAGTTATGCTTTTCAGTAGTAAACAAAAAACGCAAGAATTTATTTTTCCTTTTTTTATGTATAAATAAAGCATCGTAATTTGTAACAATAATAATAAAATAAAATAATTTTTATAGGAACATTACGAAAAACGCCCCCAAATCCGTATTAATGAATTCGATACAACTCGAAGAAAAATGAATTTCTCGAACTACCGATATTACCATCGAATTAAGCATTGTTGATTTAATATTTTCACACAAAAAAAAATATAATTGCAAAAAGTATTTCTACTTTTTTTTGTAAAATTACGGGTTTCGCATAATTTTGTATGCAAGATTTTAATAATTTCCTTGCTCGCAAGAATTTAAAACTGTCGGATATAATATTGAACAATAATTAAGAAAAAATAAATTATATAATATTGAACAATAATTAAGAAAAAAAATTAATTAAAAAATAAGAACATAGAAAAATAATTAAATTAAAAAATGAAAAATTAATACAAACGTTAAGAAAAGAAATGTACGGATGCGCGACTCGGGTAAAAAAAAACTTCCTCCCTTTTAATTACGTGACGTCATTTTTACATTCTTTTGACTGCCTGAAATTTTGGGCCCTTGTAATTTTCGCGTTTACAAAATTTTAGTGTGTTGCGTTTTGCGGAGGTCAGAATCACTCGGTTTTGGGCTAATTTATGTGTTGTGCAAATAAGGTGTTTGTACAAGGCATTTTTTTATATTTTATCCAATAATAAGGATAATTTTCTTTATTGAAGTTTACATAAAATTAGCCCTCATTTATTGACCATCACCAATCAACAGAAACTGAATATAGAAAAAAAATAATTGGTAAATATTTACGATCGAAACCATCATAGTTTTGAAGTATTTCATTGTTTTATTTTTATTTTTATTTTTTTTAACTTTTAGAAGTAGTTTCTGTCCACAATTATCTATTATTATAAATTTACTTTTTCACATGGTTTTCCTGTTTGGTTTTACCATTTTTGTTATTACACCAAACTAGGCACATTGCCACTTTAATATATGGGGCTACTATCAATAACCTAAGTTGCAGGTTACTGTGTAGGGAGTTTAGCAGCAAATGTCTGTTTACATTACACTTTAATTTCTGTATGTCAAGCAAAAAAGAATTTTAAAGTCTAGCTGTTCTGGGGAAGAAACTATTAGAGTAGAAGGCTTTCATACATCTAGGGATCTCTTCTGTGTAGGGGTGGGACTTTGCTGGTTGTCGAGTTTGTCAGGGATATTTTCATTAAAGGGGGTACAAGAGCCTGTAGTTCATCAGAACACCCCCCATGAAAATACTTGTAAAACAAGCGGAGGGATGCAATATTTTCTTGATGAAACAGCGGCTGAAGCTTAGATGAAAGTTTATGATCTATTAGATTGACGACTCTCTTTTGAACCCTGCCCAGGAGCGATAGACTAGTAGCAGATGCACCAACCCAGATGTCAGATCAGTACTCCATACATGAGCGAATGGTAGCTTTGTAGAGGTACAGGATATTTTCAAGTGTAAGTAACTTTCTAGCATGTTCCCTGCCTTGACAGAGTTAACAGTAGACTTCCTAGCCTAGTGGGTGATGCCATTTTCTCTTCCCTGCAATGTCTTTCGCACAACCTGTCTCTGCTTTATCATTATTTTCATGGCAAGTGCTCCTGAGCTCTAATCTATAGTCCCCCCTCACCAAACTTTCACGAGAAACTCGTCTAGCTGAAAAAAACTATCAATACTTTCCCCCACTATTTATCTAAACCTAAACATAAGCATAGGTTCCATTAACAAAGTTTTTTTCTTAGAATGCACACCTGTGGAACTCTTCCATTTGCTTGCTTTCCATCTGACTATAATATCGTCATTTTCAAGTCCAACGTAAACATGTTCTTAATGAGTCGTTTCCCTTAAGTAATTCGATTTATCAAATTTCCACTAACAATTACAACGACAGTGTTCCATTGACACTGTATGCTTATTAACGCTCATCCTCGAGTGGTCTCTGGTCCTTGATAAATGGTGAGTCTAATTTTAATTAAAGAACTTCATAACTCTTACGTCTGCACTTTATAAACCACACACAAAATAGATAGTGCCAGCTCAGAAATGTTAGGTAAGCCTATCTATATAGCATTCCAATTCTTAACTTTGTATTCATATTCACTTTCCTGTATTATAAAATTATCATATTTTGTTAGCAATATGTTTTTATTATTAGCAGTAACAAATTATTTTGTTCCTACAAATTATTACTATATCATTGTTTATTTTTATTGTATTATTAGTATATTATTGTTTATTTTACTTTATTAATTGCATAATTTCTTTATCTATTACAAAATACTATGAATAGTATTAAACATTTAAACAATATGAATGTGAATTAAGTGTTTATGTCTGTGATTTTAAATGTTTTATAAAGTTATGTTTCTTGTTTTGTTGGCACGATTAAAATAAACAATGATATTAAAATATTAAGACTAATTTATTTTTATTTGCAGATGTTCCTGCTTGAATGTTTTTAATGAATATTAAGAGACAATCATTCTCCTTAAACAGTCTTCTGCACACAATTATTTCCTTACGTGGCAGACAACAAAAAACGTCTGTACACAACGTTATCAGACATATACGCGTGAAGAGTTATTTTATTTCGATTGTTTAGCAAATAGTGATAAGAACATCATATTTAAACTTGTGAAATTTGTGATTAATCTTTTTATAAATCATAAGATATCGAATTTAAAATTAAAAAAAAAACTCTGCTAATTTATGAAAGAATATTTTAACTTTTACACAACGAAATATCTATTATCAAATAAAGTAAGTGATACAAATTGAAATTTCTTTAGCATAAGTCCTACTTACACCCAGAACTCCCGATTAAAACTGAAACAGTCTGGATAAAATCTCATATTGTTTATAACTTGGTAGTGATAATCTTGCTGCAGGAGTAATTTAATTTAAATATGAATATACATATTGGGAAAAAGCCACATTCCTGTGAAGTGTGTGGATATTCTTGTTCTCCAAAATCAAAATTACTAATACATATGAGAACTCACATTGAGGAAAAACCACATTCTTGTGAAGTATGTGGACATACTTTTAGTAAAAAATCAAATTTAGTGAGACATATAAGAACTCACACTGGGGAAAAGCCACATTCTTGTGAAGTGTGTGGAAATTCTTTTACGGAAAAATGCAAGTTGGTGAGACATATGAGAACTCACACTGGGGAAAAACCACATACTTGTGAAGTGTGCGGGTACTCTTTTAGTGAAAAATCAACATTAGTGATACATATGAGAACTCACACTGGGGAAAAACTACATTCTTGTGAAGTGTGCGGATATTCTTTTACTGAAAAATCAAAATTAGTGAACCATATAAGAACTCACACTGGGGAAAAGCCACATTCTTGTGAAGTGTGCGGAAATTCTTTTACGGAAAAATGCAAGTTGGTGAGACATATGAGAACTCACACTGGGGAAAAGCCACATACTTGTGAAGTGTGCGGATATTCTTTTAGTGAAAAATTAACATTAACAATACACATGAGAACTCACACTGGGGAAATACCACATTCTTGTGAAGTGTGCGGATATTCTTTTACTGAAAAATTAAAATTAGTGAAACATATTAGAACTCACACTGGGGGAAAGCCGTATTCTTGTGAAGTATGTGGATATTCTTGTACTGAAAAATCAACATTAGTGATACATATGAGAACTCACACTGGGGAAAAGCCACATTCTTGTGAGGTATGTGGATATTCTTTTACTAAAAAATCAAAATTAGTGATACATATGAGAACTCACACTGGGGAAAAGTCATATTCTTGTGGAGTGTGTGGATATTCTTTTTCTCAACAATCAAATTTAGTGGGACATATGAAAACTCACACTAGGACATAAAAATAATTTTAAAACGACATGGTCTCTGAAGTAAACATTATACCGGTTATGGTATGAGCAACTGGCTTAATAAAAAAGAATCTTCGGAAATACTGAGAAGCAATCCCTGAAAGACCAAGCTGTACCGAAATACAAATAACAGCCATAAAGGGAACATTATGTATTCTTAAAAGATCCCTCGAATATAAATTTAAATCATAACAGAATCAAGTGTTAGCTCCGGGAGGGAGCCCCTTGATCTCTTAAAACTTACTGAAGTAAAATAAAAAAAGGAAAAGCCATATTCTTTTTAAGTATGTAGATATTCTTTTTACTGAAAACCAACGTTAGTGACACATACAAGAACTCACACTTGAGAGAACTTGAATGCCTACTAGACATTGTCCTCGAGTGTCTAAGGTCTCTCTGTACGGGGGTTTGCCAGAACAACCTTGCATGAGAATTCTTTTTTATCGAAGTAAACCCTGACCAAATATTCAAAATAACATAGTATTCGCTACCCAAATAAGAGCTCCTCACTATGTTTAACCCACATTAGCTTTTACGAGGAATGGTGGACCTTCTTCACGTAATGTTAACTCAAGTAATAGCATGAAGCCGGATACTCCACCAGACTAGATAAATTCTTGTCCTGGAATTCAGTAAGACCAAGAGACTAAAATAAAAGATATACTACAACGTATGAAAAGGGTTAATTGGGGAGAGGAAAATTATGTTCTCAACTTTGTTACTAACTCAGTGTCTGAGATATAAAGAACTTAAATGGAACATTCGCATATCTATGTATCTCATATAGATTTCAAATGTTAGCCCCAGTTTGTGGGTCCTTTGATTTCTGAGAACTTCGACTGAAATAAAATAAAGCAAAAAGGGAAAAACCACATTGTTGTGAAGTTTGTGGATATTCTTGTTTTCTAAATCAGCATTAGAGTTTGAATTGAATGCCTACTAGACACCAAGCCAGGGTGTCTTCATTCTCTCTCTACAGACGTTTACCAGGTGCTCTGCTATGAGGATACTTTCAATATTCAATTTAAAGTAAACCCTGACCAAATATTCGAATTTTAATTAAAATGAAAAATAAAAATAAATCAACTGGCAGGATCCCGCCCAGGATAAGAAGATCCCTTCAGCATGGCTAAGCACTGGATCATATGAAGAAAATAAGACTAATAGGAAAATACACTATAACCAGTCAAATTGTAGTCCTGTAATCCGGCAAGACCAAACAAGAACCACTAAGAAATAAAATGTTCACCCTTACCAAAAGAAAAAAAACATCACTAACTACAACTAAGAACTTATTTCAACTGTATCTCAAGTACGCAAATATCTCCGGAAAGATGACAGAAAGTCAATTAAGAAGAAAGCTTTTAGTGAAGCAGTGATTGATTTCACCAAATCTAACACTGCTGAATTTGCCCAAACCCGGTGGAGTAGGGAGGAAAAATGGACATTGATTTGTTCAATAGAATACGCAAAAATAAATTATCAAAAACTCACAGAAAGTTGTAAGCAATGACAAAAGATTTTAAAACATTACTGCCCAAACAAGGACATTAAGAAGGAAAAGTTAACATGTCCGAAATCTAATGTTCTGAATAACAATGTCTTTTCAGTGGAGCAAATATCCCAGCTAAAAAAAGATGTCCATGAAATGGTTAAAAACAACATTTGCCCAATCAGCAATCCCCTCCCTATACCCATGGTCTGCCAAACGAAACAAGAAGACACTACAACACATTCTCACCTGACACAGCTCCCTGAGACAATTTCAACGAGTCCAAATCTTACATGCAAACTTTTAGCATCAGTCAGAGTGATCTAATCATTCTATGACGAAGTACAACTATTAGCAAAGTTAACTAACTTTATTATAACTGAAAGTGCTCAACGATAAGAAACAAGTTTCTTAAAAGGGCTGACATCATTATTTACTATAATGATTATTAAATACCTAAAGACACTAGTGTGTCATCTTTTCGGAAATCATCAGTGCAGGGTGGCACGATTACCACCAGTCACGAGACTCAAACCTCGGCGGCAATATCAACCAATAGAAGTCATGTCGATATGTTCGAATATCAACCAATAGAAGTCATGTCGATATGTTTGAATATCAACCAATAGAAGTCATGTCGATATGTTTGAATATCAACCAATAGAAGTCATGTCGATATGTTCGAATATCAACCAATAGAAGTCATGTCGATATGTTCGAATATCAAACAATAGAAGTCATGTCGATATGTTCGAATATCAACCCTTCTAAGTTTTCTTATTCCTGCAGCTGCAGGGTATCATCAGTGATGTTTTTTTTTGCTTAGTTCATTGATCGGTTTTGTGTCTTTCAACATCATACCGCCTCCCTAAGCCGACCCTGCCAGAGCAGATCAGTCTATGGCTCACCCTCTTTCTGCTGCATGCAGGCGGTATTAAGCAAAATTCTTCAAGGAGAACTTAGCTTGGAAGGAGATGTTGGAGGGAGGAGATAGATAACCAACCCAGAACATTCTGCATAATGAACCGAATCACCGGATTCACCGGACCCTTTGAATAGAGACTTGTTCCTGAACGTTAACACGCTTTATTTGTCTCTGTGTAAATACGTAAATAAACTTATCTTTCAGTATTCAAACCACAGTGTATATTTATTTATTTATTTCACAGAATACTTTATCTTTGATTGTTCACATAATAGGCCACCTTAGGACATATCATATACTTTTTTATTTTAGTAACTGCTTTTATCTTTACTACGGAGCCTGGACTATTTTGTTTGAAGCACAACCATTTCGCCGTCCGCTCAGCTGTGTCTGTTATGGTACTTAAGGCATTACGTTTTTTAAACCTATTAAAACAATATCTGTTAGAGCTTTGCGTTCCCACCTCAATTGGCAAAAAACAGCTTTCTATCCGTTTGCCATACAAGCCTCTATTGATTCATCATATTTAAGACTTTTTTCTCGTGGAATTCTTCCCATGGGATCGTTAATACACATTAAATTATTTTTTTTAATTGTCCGAGTAACACACTATATCTGGGCGTAATTGTGACTGGGCCATACTTTCCGGAAATGTTAATCTGCTGCCTAAATCAGCCTTTAAGTCTTAATCTGTAGTTCCCGAAATACGTTAAATTTTGAGTTGTGTCCTTTCGGGGGGGTTGTACCTTATTTAGTAAATTCTATGGTTTTACATTGTGCTAAGTATCTCTACAACTTATCTTAGTATTTCATGGTGATTCTATCTGTACTTAGTATTTCATGGTGATTCTATCTGTACTTAGTATTTCATGGTGATTCTATCTGTACTTAGTATTTCATGGTGATTCTATCTGTACTTAGTATTTCATGGTGATTCTATCTGTACTGATCATCTGCTAAAACTGATGGGCAACAACTAATGATGTGTTTAACAACCTGGTTTTCCCACATAATTTGCATAAAGGCGAATCTGCTTTATTCCATTGCTTGGGATTAGCCGGGCTCGGGGGGGGGTGATACACTGCATTAAATTATGAAGCCAAATTAATATTTCTGTGAATGATGGACTTCCATTTTATCCGCGTTGACATATTCCTACCATCCTTGCAATTCTTATCTCTTCTTTGCAACTTCAGACGTCTTGCTTTGTCTAAACTAATTTCTGGGAAAACCCCCAACTCTGCGCGACTTTTCGCTATCGTGCTTAAGATAGCTTTTGTTTTACATCTTTCTTCTGCTATTGTTAATTAATTCTTGACGTTTCACTTTTTTCCGATTTAAGCTTCGATGGTGGCTCTTACCACCTTAGGGTCTTTCGAGAAGATATATTGTATGGATGATCTCAATTTAGTTACTTTATAATCTCCGACAAGTCTTGTAAATGTTAATTTTAGCGCATTGGAGTTTCCATAAAGAGCTATACAAGGTGCTAATCTCTGTAAACTCAACTACCTGCGTAACCTTGCTGTTATATTTCTCCCCATTTGTTCAACTCTCGAAACTGTAAAATTATATATAGTTCATTTGTTCAACTCTAGAAATTTTAAAATTATATATAGTCTATTTGTTCAATTCTAGATGTTCTAAAATTATATATAGTCCATTTGTTCAACTCTAGAAATTGTAAAATTATACATAGTCCATTTGTTCAACTCTAGAAATTGTAAAATTATATATGCGCCCGTTATTATCCCCCGTTCTCGATCGTGTCATGCCAAAACTGAGAATTCTGCTATAGTTCTCATGTTAAATTTATTATAATAATCTGAAATGAGTTCAGTAATTTTAGTAGGGATATGGTCGCGTGTAAGTTCCTTGTTGACTAATTTACGTGCGATCGAACCATACACGTTTTTAAGGTTTAACCATATGACTGCTATGTTGCCTTTTCTTTGTCTTTTAATAGCTGTCGTATCGACCCTCCCCCTTGTGTTCTATGCAACCTGGTATTCCTTGCAAACCGCCTTTCTGTACTTTCTTCTTTTGAAGCGTTAAAGCTCATTGTCATCAATTCCTTGTAGAAACGAACGTGCACCAACACCGACGTAGTGTTTATTGTGATGTCCAAGTATACCTTAATCGGAGGTTGACTTAAGGCAGATCTCGTAACGGTTCCACTGCATTCAGTCTCTGCCGCTTTTATCAGAATGTTTATTGCTCAAGCACAAAGCATCGCTGAAATAGTACACCTCATTAATTTCCTCCGTTCATGATAGTGCAATGCTGAAACTAGGGATTCTGGTATAGTTCTCATGTGAAATTTATTATAATAATCTGAAACGAGTTGATAATTTTAGTAGCGTTTTCATTGTTACGAGAGGAGATCTTGTCCTGATGCGAGAAACGGAAGTTGTTGTCATTTCGAGTGCGGAGAAAAATATATTTTTTAACATCTGCGGGGCAGTCTGATGAGACTTCCGGAAAAAAGGGGAGAAAAGGTGCAGCACCATGGCCGACCAGAAAATCGCAGCCGCTACGAGATTCTCTATTCACAAGTGAACGGTATTTATTTGTGTGCTTTTGTGGTTTTTCCATATTGTATCACGCGCCATCTCAACAACGTTACGATCAGACAAGCCACGCCTATACCCCGCATGATCAAAACAACCACGTCAACAGACGAGCCGTCTCTAAACCCTGCTCTCGCTTCTAGACGATTCTTACAATCGGAAAGACTTTATTGTGACTATTACGGATGCCGAGAAATGATCCAAAAAATCGCTCATCTGATTTGTGGTAAATAAATATATGTTCAACTTACTCAGTTATCCCATTCTTTTTTTGCAACCATACACGTTTTCTCGCCCATAATATATAGAATATAACAATGGTAGCGTTTAAGTGCCTCTTTGACTAATTTACGTGGATCGAAGCAAACGCATAAGATCAAACTGCATGACTATGTTGCCTTTGTATTTTGAGTCTTTTAATAGATGTGATATCGCACTTGTGTGTTTAATTCAACCTGGTATTACTTGAACAACTCCTTTTTGTACAGACGTATCGATATAGTTATTGCTTGTTAATAATTTTGATAAACGTTCAACAGGTAGAAGTGTGTGTAAATGTTGACAATGATCAATTAAGTGCCTTAATCAAACTCAATCCATGCACGTTCGAGAACTTGTTTCTGAAATACACGTAACATGTACAACGATTTCCAACAGAGATTGGCAAGACACAAAACCTTAATGAGCAACCAGAAGAAACGCTATTATGAAGTAGCTTGCTTAACCAAAAGGAAAGCTACGTTGGCCCCACTCATATTTTCAGAGTAAATATGACTGGCTTGTTGTGGATTCGTGAAATAGCTAAAAAGGCATGTTAGTCCTCGCAATTTAAACTCCATAATCAAGCTTAGCTATTCTCATTTTCTTCATAATTTTACATCATAAACACCTCCATAAAAACAAATAGAAAACTATTTTTTTTTATTTTAAGCATGTTTTTTTTTTATTAAATTTCGGCATTTCACAGTTAAAATAATTAATAAATTAAGCCCCTTTAAATTTTGACTTGATGTAGATGTTAAAAACGTTACTGATACAAACATTTTTTTTTCTTGTCGGGAGAGTGTTGGACTTTTATTTTTTATCAATAAGTCGCCTTCAACAGTGCAAAGGGGTGGTAGGTAAGCATTCTTGACTTTTTTGTGATCCCTTCCTTCTCTCTCGTGTTTGGTCAGTAGTCGTAGTTGACCCTTGACTTTCATGCGACCCTTCTCATTTCTCCTCTACCCCCGTTTGCCTAGCAGGCGTAAGAACGGAATGGCCTTTCTCTAGGCGACTGTGTGTGACACTCTTTTGCTCTGTCTTCCTCCTTTTTTGTTATTTAATTTCTTGCGGATATTTCTCCCCCGCCCTCTCTCTCTCTCTCTCCCCCCTTCTTTTTGCTCGCGAGATAGTTGCTGTGTGCTGCTGATCTCCGAAAAGTGGAAGAAGCTTGTTAGTGATTCTGTTTGGGAAACAGTCCCATCAATTCCCTTTTTTGCGCATGCTTCGAATCAGTTCCAGATAGGATTTCTTGAGAGCAAGACTTTTTTCCGGGACTCCATCGTATCTGTGACCATACGACGTAAACCTATTCAACCACTTTATTAATGGTAGAGAAATTGAGGTTTTCTGAAATACACCATTCATTGAAAATGATAAAGCGTTAACATTGCCTGTCAACATTTTAATTCTTCCTCTTCCAAGCCTTGACAGAGAGACTCATCAACATTAATTTAATTCTTCATTCCCTTTTCAAAGAGAAGTTTATTAAAGAAGAAGAAGAAGAAGAAGAAGAAGTTTGCAACATTTTCAGAGAAAATGAATTTTAATTTGGACTCTAATCTTCGGGCGAGAGAGAGATCCGAACTCTTGAACCTTTGAAAGGTTTCGTTTGTTTTGAAGGACAGAGAAGAAAAAAAAATTTTAAAACTTCTTTGCATTTTTTTCCTTTCAGAATCCCTTTTTTAAGTAAGTCTTTCTTATTTATTTCAAGGGAAATTGGAAGTCTAATTACAACAACTTGAACTGTTTTTTGGGGCATGCTGAAAAAGAATATCGCATTTTACTTTTCTTCAAATAAGTCGTTTTCCGGATATTATGCAATATAATTTTTTTATGTTTAAAAGCGGTGACCTAAATTAATTGTTTTTAACAGTTAATTTTCTATTTAAATAATTTCATTTTTAATTGTGTTTTAAATTTGTTTTTTTTTATATATTGATTTTTTTTGTATTAATAATGAACAAAGTTAATATAAACTTTATAGGAAAACAATTTGACACGCTTCAAAAATGAACGGACATTTTTACACGAGGAACGAAATAATGATTACACAGTGTTACGATGACCTAAATTCATTGTTATTTAGCAATTAATTTTCTCTTTAAATAATTTCATGTTTAACTCGTGTTTTTCATGGTTTAATGTTGATTCTTTTATATTTTCATATTTTCTATTTCTTAATGAATGGGGCACACAAAACAAAAGTTCGGTAAATTTACTAATTCTCGGTAATCCATTGCGCATCGAATTTTGTCTTCAGTGCGTTGGTCCAACAGCCACGAAGGGAATTAATCCTATGGGTGGTTCCAGAAGTTTCTGTGAGTATGGTATTAACCAACCGTTATCCACGTCTCAAGTTCTTCATATGCAGCCATATTGTTGGTAGAAACTGCATACTCTGAAATGATGTAGCAAAGCTGATCTGGTGACTGGCTCATGGCCAACTTCAACTTCGCAGTCCATGCCCTTTTGTTGTCATCAAATGTAGCAAATAATTATTTTTCTTCGATAGACATAGCTACACAGGTTCTTTCCCTCCACCAAGCGTTACACCTCCAGCCGCTATGATTATGACGCCTCCTAGTTCTTGTATTGCATCAATTTCGAATCAACATGTCGTAACCAAGGGTTTTTCTTGCATTACCAGAACGTCAACTTCGGCTGTGTCATGCTTCTCACTACAGATCGTGATAGCCCCTACATCACAACATGCTAGGGGTAAGCCATTGATGGTCATAACGCCGACTGGTTGCTTCGATCACATCTGACAGTGAAGTGCACTAATTATAGGCTGGGAACATCCTATGTCTACGAATGCCGAACAGTGCACATCGTCAATTTCAACGCCAATGACAGGCAATCCTGGGTTTATTGGTTGGCAGAGGCCAAGGGTGGCGATAGTACCATGCCCCCAACTTCATTTCTTGAACAGTTGCGAGATATGTGCCCAAATTTATTGTAGCGATAGCATTGTAGTGTTCTCTGCGCTCGTGGATACACACCACTATATCACTTCAACTCCGGCACACCTTAGCAAAATGATTGGCCTCCCCTCATTTATAGCAAACTGAGCTCTCGCGCTTATTACTACCTGGGTGAGAATCCATATTGCATGTCGAAAACTAGCTGATCCTGCAATTGGTTCCTGTTCTTTACAGATTTTAGAGCTCGGGCCAATAACACGTCTGTTGTCAATTCATCAATTCGTGACGATGCCTACAACAGTTTACTGATCTCCTCAGGTAAGTCTACTAAAAAGGCACAGCTTAATATCTTCTCGTTGATTTCACCAAACAGTACAGATAACTTCTGTAAATCGGCTAGGTACGCGTCAACCGTTTCCTTGGGGTGAAGTCGCCGGCTCGTGAACTGTTGTCATGCAACAAACGGATCCGTACCAAACGCTGTATACAAGCTCTGCTTGATTTTGCTCCAGTCTGGTTCATCGCCGAATTGCTGGTAGACTGCATAGGCTCCTTCATTTAACCTCAATGAAATTACTGTGGCTGTTCTTTAATTTTGCACAGTTTATAGATTTTCACAACTTTCTCAACCCATTCCAGGACAGACGGTCCAGTGATAGATCCATCAAACTCGGATATCAAGCGAAAGTCGAATCCGTCCATATTTTTCTTTTTGTTTCTGAATAACCGTTTATCAAGGATTGAAATACCTTGTAATTAAATAGCTCAAGTGTTATTTATTCTGTACTTCAAATCACCAATTTCTCGGTTAAATTCCACCCTTAAAAAAACTTCCTTCTAAATGCAACGATCTTTCCAGCCGACTTCCACGCGTCTGCATAAGTAACACGCCTTCTCTCAACTCACTTCGTGCTCGCTTCACGTCCACTTTTATAGACCAGTCTCATATTCATCAACATTCAGAGTCACGTGATTATTCACCATAAAACAAACTGTCTCGCCATGTTGGTTTTTCCTTTCTTTCTCTTTCATTTCGTTCCATGACTGACCCTTTGAATCATGCACACGTGCTAGTCAAGTGAGACGTGTTTCCCTACAACTCCTAAGAATTATGTTTTAGATTTAAAAAATGTGCGTTCGAATGCGAACCAAAAAACTTGCATTGATTGAAACATTTTAAAAGAAAACAATTTAAAACTTCAGTTTACAGAATATATTTGCTAAAATGTTTCGAATTTTTTGTTCGTGCTTCTATAATTACCGATATGATCGACATCTTCCTAAGATTCCAGTTTATTTCATGTCGTACATAAGACTTTGATATTTCGTTATCTTTTATTCTCAGCATTGCATCGTTTTGTAAAATAACTTCTAAGGTTGATAATTTTTCTTGTTGCATATAACGATATCAGGTTTAATTGCTCCTTTTTTAGGTACGTAGTTGTAGGAATTACATAATAGATTATTTTCAACTGCTCTTTTATGTATATGTCTGTAAGACATGCTGCTGCATTCGATATTCAATTTCCTGCGTAGTGGACATATTTACACATTGCATTGTGTCGTATTGTATAGTAGTAGTCCTCCAGCAGAACCTTACAGCTAATTAATCCTATAATTACTGGCATGATAGAATTCTTCCTAAGATTCCAGTTTCCTTTCTTGTAAAAAGACCTTGGCATTTTGTTATCTTTTCCCGCTCAACCTGTTTAAATAAACATTGTTGGCGATGCTAACTTCTACTAAGATAGATTATCTCCCTTTCTATATATGATGACTTTCCTCTTACATTTGGTTTATATATTATGATGACTTTCCTCTTACATTTGGTGCATATATTATGATGACTTTCCTCTTACATTTGGTGCATATATTATGATGACTTTCCTCTTACATTTGGTGCATATATTATGATGACTTTCCTCTTACATTTGGTGCATATATTATGATGACTTTCCTCTTACATTTGGTGCATATATTATGATGACTTTCCTCTTACATTTGGTGCATATATTATGATGACTTTCCTCTTACATTTGGTGCATATATTATGATGACTTTCCTCTTACATTTGGTGCATATATTATGATGACTTTCCTCTTACATTTGGTGCATATATTATGATGACTTTCCTCTTACATTTGGTGCATATATTATGATGACTTTCCTCTTACATTTGGTGCATATATTATGACTTTCCTCTTACATTTGGTGCATATATTATGATGACTTTCCTCTTACATTTGGTGCATATATTATGATGACTTTCCTCTTACATTTGGTGCATATATTATGATGACTTTCCTCTTACATTTGGTGCATATATTATGATGACTTTCCTCTTACATTTGGCTTATATATTATTATGACTTGCCTCTTACATTAGACTTATATATTATGATGACTTTCCTCTTACATTTGGCTTATATATTATGATGACTTTCCTATTACATTTGGCTTATATATTATGACTTTCCTCTTACATTTGGTGCATATATTATGATGACTTTCCTCTTACATTTGGCTTATATATTATGATGACTTGCCTCTTACATTAGACTTATATATTATGATGACTTTCCTCTTACATTTGGCTTATATATTATGATGACTTTCCTATTACATTTGGCTTATATATTATGACTTTCCTCTTACATTTGGTGCATATATTATGATGACTTTCCTCTTACATTTGGCTTATATATTATGATGACTTGCCTCTTACATTAGACTTATATATTATGATGACTTTCCTCTTACATTTGGCTTATATATTATGATGACTTTCCTATTACATTTGGCTTATATATTATGACTTTCCTCTTACATTTGGTGCATATATTATGATGACTTTCCTCTTACATTTGGCTTATATATTATGATGACTTGCCTCTTACATTAGACTTATATATTATGATGACTTTCCTCTTACATTTGGCTTATATATTATGACTTTCCTCTTACATTTGGTGCATATATTATGATGACTTTCCTCTTACATTTGGCTTATATATTATGATGACTTGCCTCTTACATTAGACTTATATATTATGATGACTTTCCTCTTACATTTGGCTTATATATTATGACTTTCCTCTTACATTTGGTGCATATATTATGATGACTTTCCTCTTACATTTGGCTTATATATTATGATGACTTGCTACTTACATTGGGCTTATATATTATGATGACTTTCCTATTACATTTGGCTTATATATTATAATGAGCCTGCAGGTTCTCTTGTTCAGTCGTCTCACCATTAAAAGAGGCGATGAATTGTTTTATCTGAGACAATTTCTTTTCTGCAAAGATTCAGCCGATTTTGTAGTTTCCCTTTTCAATATGTGGTCTTGTTTTTGTGCTCAGGACGCCCGTTGTTATTGCAATAATTTCGAGTTATGCAGCTTAAGATATCTGGTTAAGCTCCAGACAGAGGGTGTTGTATGTTACAACTCTGAACAGCAGGAGTAACTCTTTAGTTCTGTCCTTGTAACTTTTGTAGTTTGACATCTGACAACTGAGCTCTTCCTTACATTTTCATGCTCTAGACTTACTAATCATCTGGTTCTGCAATTTCTATTTTAGTTGTTTGCAGTACCTTTGCCATTGATAATAACGAGGAAGAACCAGTGAGTTACGATTTGAGAGTTTTACATTATAAGCTGCGTATGATAAGGGACGTATAGGGGAGTCTATTCACAAATAATATCATGGTTGTAAGTGATGAGATGCCATGGTTAAAACTGTTCAAATGAATCAACAAAAAGCTATAAGGAGAGCCTTAATACCTCCGAGGACGATGCTAAGTAAGCATTTAAGTTATTTCAAGTAAGCATTTATTTTTTCAGAGTAAATTTTTGTTTCAATAAAGATGATGTATAAGAACAATTATAAATTCATGGTTTACAAGATGATCAAGTGTGAGTTCTGAAATGTGTCGAAAGATTTGGTTTACGAGAACTTTAATATAATTATTGTTCACATGAATCTGGTTTTCACATTTTATGGTGTCTCATATGTCTCGTTAGTTCTTCTTTACGAAAACATGAAAATACACATTTTTCACAAGAATATGGGTTTCCCCTAACGTGAAATCTCATGTGGTTCGTTAGTTGTTGTTTGTATGCACATGAATAATCACATAGTTTACAAGAATATGGTTTTACTCCAGAGTGATTTCTTTTATGTTTCTCTAGATTTGATTTATCTGAACATGAATATTTACATAGTTCACAAGAATATGGCTTTTCTCCAGAGTGAATTCTTTTATGTTTCTCTAGATTTGATTTATCTGAACATGAATATTTACATAGTTCACAAGAATATGGCTTTTCTCCAGTGTGAGTTCTTATATGTACTGCTAGTTTTGATTTTTGTGAACATGAATATTGACATAGTCCACAAGAATATCGTTTTACTCCAGAGCGAGTTCTTATGTGTCTCTCTAGACTTGATTTATCTGGAGACGAATATTGACATTGTTCACAAGAATATGGCTTTTCTCCAGTGTGAATTTTCATGTCTTTCACAAGATTTTGTTTCTCCGGACATGAATATTGATATTGTTCACGAGAATATGGCTTTTCTCCAGTGAGTGTAGTCATGTGCATCGCTAGATTTGGTTCGGCAGGTGAATATGGTTCTTCTCCAGTGTGAGTACTCATATGCGTCGCTAGATTTGGTTCCTCGGAACGGGAATATTGACATTGTTCGCGAGAATATGGCATTTCCCCAGTGTGAGTACTCATATGCATCGCTAGATTTGGTTCCTCGGAACGGGAATATTGACATTGTTCGCGAGAATATGGCATTTCCCCAGTGTGAGTACTCATATGCATCGCTAGATTTGGTTCCTCGGAACGGGAATATTGACATGGTTCACGAGAATCTGTATTTTCTCCACTGTGAGTTCTAATATGCATCGCTAGATTTGTTTCATCAGAACGTGAATATTGATATTGTTCACGAGAATATGTGAGTACCCATCTGCATCGCTAGATTGGGTTCCTCGGAAATTGAATATTGATATTGTTCATGAGAATATGGATTTTCTCCAGAAGAAGTTCTTACGGGTGTTGCAAGATTTGATTTATCAGAAGAAACAATTTCACACCAATCCTCAGCGTGCTTTTTCATATGTCGTATTAGATTTTCTTTCTGAGAAAAAATCGATGCACATATTGTACAAAAATAAGGGTTTTCTCTAGTGTGGCTCATAACATGTTGCACTAGATGTCTTTTTCGAGAAGAGGAAAATTCACAAACTAAACAACAATATTTTTTATATTTACCGTGTGCTTGCATGTTTCAGTAATTTTGATATTATGAAACAAGAAAAACAAATTTGTTATGACAAATTATTCAGATTTTTTCTTTAGAATTTGAGATATGTTTTTGCCGCAGATGTCGGTTTATATCTTCCAAACACGAATAGGATTTCATCTGTTGCAAATATTAAAGAAAATAGAGACCCGTTCAGATTCACTACAAGCGTTCAAGCAGGAACATCTGCAAAGAAAAATAAATTATATTAAATTTTATTATTTATTTCCAAGATTATTTTAAGTGATTTGTGTTAGAATGATTTTTAATTTTCATCGTTATGGAATTTGCTTGGCTCTTTAAGAAAACTATATAAGGATTTCTTTTATATTGATACAACTAACTATGATGAATATCTTTTATATTGATACAATACTAACTATGATGAATATCTTTTATATTGATACAATACTAACTATGATGAATATCTTTTATATTGATACAATACTAACTATGATGAATATCTTTTATATTGATACAATACTAACTATGATGAATATCTTTTATATTGATACAATACTAACTATGATGAATATCTTTTATATTGATACAATACTAACGACGATGAATATCTTTTATATTGATACAATACTAACGACGATGAATATCTTTTATATTGATACAATACTAACGACGATGAATATCTTTTATATTGATACAATCATAACTATAATGAATATCTTTTATATTGATACAATCATAACTATAATGAATATCTTTTATATTGATACAATCATAACTATAATGAATATCTTTTATATTGATACAATCATAACTATAATGAATATCTTTTATATTGATACAATCATAACTATAATGAATATCTTTTATATTGATACAATCATAACTATAATGAATATCTTTTATATTGATACAATCATAACTATGATAAATATATTTTATATCGATACAATAATAACAATGATAAATACCTCCGTTATTTGCCTTCAATTTTGAAATATTCCAAATTTATCAGCTATAGCTGGCCTTTCTCTCGAAATGTGTCTGCCACGCCTAGAAGAGGACCTTAAGGCATGTGCTATCCTGTCTCTTTTTGCTTGACTTTATAGCTACAATACAGTCGTTAATTTCAACATGTTCAACAGTGAATTATAATTTATACATTATATCAATCATTGTAAAAAATACAAAGAATATTCCGCGTTTCCTTCTCGTGAGAATCTGTCAGGCTTATACGTAAAGTTTTGATTATCGCGCATTTATATATACGCATATGCTTTTGAAATTTCTAGTTAGTCCATCAGCTTCCTAGTGGCCAGGGCGCCTCTCCTAATCAGCCAACGGGCGGGCACTTACATGACAAAAGGCTAGTTGATGTCAAGTTCACCATTCTATTTGTGTGTTTATGGGCATGGTAGATATCCTTTTTGTTATACTAATTGGACCTACTTTCAGTCTAGGTGTAGTTATTTTGTGTTTTATTCTATATTTCGGATATATATATTAGATAGATAGACAGATAGATAGATAGAGACAGACAGACATACTTATTTATGAATATATGTTTAGTTTATTTTATTTATTTATCTTTTTATAATCAATTTAAAAATTTATTTTGTATCGTTATCCTTGAGTAAAGCTTATCCTGTGCTCACAGTTGTTTGCTATTTCTCTCCTACAGTTTAATAGATGCTCATGTTCTTTAAAGAATAGGATAGAAAATCATTCATTTATGCATAATATACATAGATCGGTTAGGTTCCTACATGTACTTGCTTGTCTTTAAGTTCCCAGTATTGGTTTGCTAGTTCTGGTTTCTTTCTGTTTTGTTTGTTTTTGAACGTACTTTTAAGGCCATAATACCTGGTTTTAAAATTTAATGGCGGTCATACAAGACATAGGAAAACTGACAAATTAAACTAAGTTTTGTAGTTAAATAAATTAATTATAAAACTTACTTGAAAGGTAAATATTAGTTTTCTTTGACATTTTCAAACATAATGAACATAATGTAGAAATGAAAGATACTGAAAAAAACACACACCTTATTTCTACAAAAATATCTTAATTAGCTCCGAAAAGCTAAAGTTTAGCAACACCCAACGTTTTGTATTATCGAAATAAACGAAAAGATGCCGCAAATAAGTTGTACGGAAGCGGAAAATGTCAGAAAGTGAATTCATTTGAAAATTTATAGAGGAATTGAAACATTATAAGTTAATTTCAGTATTTTTGAAGATTAAAAAACATTTGTGTCGAATTTTTTAGGTATGCTTTGATGTAATTTTTACATTAATTTTTTGATACTGCTTTGGAGCAAAACCCGGGGAGATAAAATATCTCACAAGAGAAAGAGGATGGTTAAGAGAGTTCCCTTCGTAACAGTATTTTAGATGGTCACAATGTAAGTGTTCCATTTTGTAGAACGTTATAAATTAAAACTACTCCTAACGAACTGCAGACACGTGTCCCCACGACGTAGACACCCTCGACAAACCTGACAGGCAGCTAAATCCCATCCCCACACAGCAGATATCCCTAGATGTAAAAGATCTTTCTACTCCAGTAGTGTCTTCCCGAGAACTGCTAGACTCTGGAATTCCATTGCAGGTCCCTGCTTCCCCAACTGTACTGACATGCAGAAGTTCAAGTGTAACGTGAACCGACATCTTGCTGTCCAAATCCCAACATAGTGTCCCAGAAGGTAGACAAAGAAAATAATACATAAAATTTGATGAAAACGATCATAAATTTCGGTACTTATGCAGAGAGTGATCCGTTCTGAAATAATATTTTAAAAACCATTCTTAACATGGGGAGGGGAGGTTCTTTTGTACCTATTCTGTACCTTACAATTGAATTAAAAAACATAAAACTTTAACTAAACGTGGAAATACGATTTAAAAAATAGCGCGGATCACTGCATTAGCACCCACATTTAAAAAAAAATAGGTATTTTTTAAGTTAGATTTAAACAAGATGGCCGCAATTTTCACCTAACAAAATTAAAGTTGTTTTTTTATAGGTCATTGATATTCAGGTAATTTCGACTGCATAATTTTAAAGCTACCATTGTAATTTATTAAAACTGACAAAAAAACAAAAAAAAACATTGTCTTTTTATCTGAAAACTCCATTGATTGACTACAAAATTTCGTTCTATATTGTAGAAGTTCCAACTTTTTTAAAAAGTTGTTTGGCCTTAAGAACCTGCCAATAAAAGGCTAAATTTGGACAAAAATGTCGATGCTTCCAAAATGGCGTATGTATTGACTAGAACATTGTATTAAAAAAACGGATCTCACCTTAAAAATGTTAAATATTGATTTTTGATTTATTTTGAATAATCTGGTAGATTAGTGATCATTCGATAAGAAAATCTGTTGAACAAAATAAAAATATTTAAAAGACAAAAAAATATATATATATATTTCAGATGGAAATTTTTTTTAAACAAACTTTTTCGTTTAAACTTCTGCAGTTTACGAACCGGTTATTTTTTTAGGTAGGAGTCGAAAATTCATAGTATTAATTGGGCAAATGTGTATTTCAGCGGCGTAACTTATTTGACATACAAAAATTCATAAAAATTGTTTTTACATAAAACCCATTATTAGACCCTAAGGTTGAAATAAAACCCGAAAAAATGTTTTTCTTTTCAACATTTTTTATTAGACTAAATGTAAAACAATCGAGATCGCCATCTTGTTTTGAAATTTTGGCCGTTCTAAGGCTGAAATGATTGGCCTTTTCGATGTCAAATTCTGCCTTTTTTTAGACTCTTGCATTCATTGTTAGATGAAAGTACAATATAGTTAAATGACGTCCCGTATTCTGATTTTTTAAAAATATAATAAGCTTATTATTTAGCAAATTGTTTCGTAATGTGTTTCTTTATTTGCATAGAACATTAACTCTATAATAATATATAGGAAATCTGCAAGAATTAAAATATATTTAAGCATATTTTACGGCCGGGCGTCTCTGCTAGCTTAGATAAATACTTTTGCAGTTTTAACAAAAGAGCTACAATACCAAAGCGTCTCCATTTACGTTGAACATCTACAGAATTCCAACATCAATATATTAAATTTAAATGTGTCGCTTGTGGAATTTCCACAGGTCCGGCTAGTTAATTTAATAAGTAATTTTCTACCTCACCGTTTTTCGTAATTTTTTGGGTATGTTTATTACTGTGACTTGACAAATTATGTACCATTAGTTTTACTTAATGTTCAAGATTTCGATTTTCAGATGAAAAATAAAGAAAAATTAACAAACTTTTCCTTCGGAACTTCTGCAGTGTATGAATCGTGCTATTTCTTAGAGATTTCAGGTTAAATTAAAATTTAAAGTATTTATTGTTAGATGAAAGTGCAAATGGTTAAATAAAGCCCCTGTTTACTTATGTTTAGCTATGTTTTATAATAACACTATTATTTCAATTTAACAAATTGTTTCAATTTATATAATTAATTACTATTAAATCTATATTTTCATAAACAGTAATTTTTAGATTAAAAAACTCGTAATATACTTATTTAACACCTCATAGTAATACAGTATTTTATATAATATATTCCTGAATTAATTGTTTTTTTCATACGATGCCGTCATTAATTTCTGTAAAAAAATACTACCTCTTTCTTCGGTGCCGGGAAAACTCGTCCCGGGAAAACTCGTCTCGGGAAAACTCGTCTCCGGAAAACTCGTCTCCGGAAAACTCGTCTCTGGAAAACTCGTCCCCTTTCGCTAGGTAGGAAAACTGGTCCCGTATTGAATAAATATCGATTGAAAACACATGTTATGATCGTTCTTGAAGGAGATATTGTTTTTTTAAAATAAACTATACCCCCCCTATAATATTTTTTAAAAAATATTTTTACTTGTTTAATGGTTTTTTTTTTTGTGGTTTTAATAAAAGCGTTTATTATGTTCATAAACGAGACCGCATATTTTTTTATATTAATATAAAAAAGAATTTACTTATATACTGTTGTTTATAAAAGGGTAAAATCGATTTTTCTACCTCGCCGACTATGTTGTTTATTTAATTTGTTTGGAATCGTTTATTTGGTAAAGAAAAAAAAACAGAAAACAAACAAAAAACATGTCGAGTGTTACGGGAGAACGAGAAATAATGCCCGGTATATCACATCTTAGGGGGTCTTGATAATCGCTAAAAAATAGAAAATTAAAGAAATTACTGAGGGAGATTTGGTTTTAAAAAGAAAATAATAAATTTTAATATTTTTTAAAATATAATTTAGAGAGGGAGGGGGGGATAAAACCTATATCTCCCTTCGAAAAGCAACCAACAAAAAATGAAATTAAAAAGATTCTTGATAAACGATAGCGGAGTTTTCAATAAAATTGATTAATAAATTTATTTAGCGATTACTTTCTCTCTTAATGATTGATTTTAGAATTTTGAAGTAAAAATTTAAAAAATTAAAAATGAGTTAACGAGAGATTGTTAGCACATGGCATCTCTCGCGCCAAAAAAATATTTCGCTTTTAATTTATTAGTTAATTTTTGCAAAATTTGACAGGACGACAATAAATGTTGATAATTGATAAAATCATAATTTTAAATAACGCATGAGTGCATTTGGTATGACAGAAAACAAAAACATAACAACAAAAAACTATCATAATTAAAAACCAAAACCAAACGCGTAACGAAGAATCGAATCGCTCTTTTTAATTTTTGGGTTTTGTTTTTTATTATTGTTTTTATGACTCCAAAAAACATCGTTAAAATCAGAACAAAAAAAAACTTGTAATAAACTTTGTATGAACATAATAAACGCTTTAAAATAAGTTAAACCACTAAGAACTTAGAAAACGGTTACTTAGAAAATCGATTTTATATAAAAAAAAAAAAAAATTAAACAAGTAAAAATATTTTTTTTAAAAAACATTAGGGGGGGGCTATAGTTTATTTTAAAAAACAATATCTCCTTCAAGAACGATCATAAAATGTGTTTTCAATCGATATTTATTCAATACGGGACCAGTTTTCCTACTTAGCGAAAGGGGACGAGTTTTCCGGAGACGAGTTTTCCGGAGACGAGTTTTCCCGAGACGAGTTTTCCCGAGACGAGTTTTCCTAAATTCTCTTTCTTCAGTACATGCAGAATACGAACCTTTCAGAATAAGGACTTGACTAGTTTTAGTTCAGATTTTAAAGCTAAATCGAGATTTTTTGGGTTGCCATTTTTTTTTGTTTTTGTTTTTTCGATGAAAAAAAAAAAAGAAAATGCTAACTTTCCTTCAGAACTGCAGTTTTTAAAAAATATTTTTCGTTATTTCTTAATTATTTTTTGTTATTTCTCAAATATTTTTTGTTATTTCTCAAATATTTTTGTTATTTCTTCAATAGGAGTTTCAGGTTAAATTTAAATTCATCGTATTTTTTGTCAGGTGAAAGTACAAAATAGTTAAATAAAGCCTTCCTTCTTAGGTTTTACTTTCTAAATAATAACCTTTTTATTTCAATTAAAAAATTTTATACAAAACATTTTTCCGAATTAAAAGAAAAAAAATGTGTTTTTTTTAATTCGGAAAAATGCTGTTTTTATATATATATATATATATATATATATATATATTATATATATATATATATATATATATATATATAAAATATATATCACCTTATAGTAATGCCGTATAATTCCGTATAATATGAATTCTGTAAGGTTTGTCGTTTTATATAGGACTTTTCTTATAATGTAAATATATTTTAAATAATGTTTTTATTAAATAATTAAATTTTTTGATAAAGAAAATCTGATTTTAAGAACAGTATTTCTCAGGTTAAACAATTATATTATACTGTTTTTAACACCTCATATTATTTCTCTATCCCATATATTTTTTATGTAAATTTTTAATAATATTGCCGTAGGTTAGATAATCTATTCTTAAATATTTTTAGAAAAACAGCAATAAAATTACTTTTTAAAAATGACCCATCTCATATAGAATATTCTTAAATATTTTGTTATATAAATAGAATGATTATTTTTTTAATCTATTTATTTCATATTTTTTGACATTTTAATAATCAATATATTTTTTAAACACTGTGCCCATATAGCATATTTGTAATTAAAAAAATCAAATAACACTTTTAATTTAAATAATAAAATGATTTTAAATATATTTAGGATGAGAAACCTACAAATAAAAAATAAGTAAAAAATTAAAATCTAAAAAATTAAATATGGCCAAATGCAAAATAAATTATTCTTTCATCTACCTGGATAAGATTATTGTTGTAGAACATATCTTAAGGCATCAAAACATAAGTAGCGACAAATTGGTAAGTTAAACAAGATGGCCGACATCCAAACATTCAATTGGAATGTTTCGATAATTGATCAAATCATGAAAAGAAAACCGAAATTTATACTTGCCGGACATGTTTGATTTTTAACCTTGCAATTTAGCATTGCTTGTTTTTCGAACCAGATAAAATATTAAAATACGTTAGAAAACATTAAAATACGTTAAATTACAATTCCGCTATGTAGAAGAGTAATTTTGTCTTATATTTTGTGTTATATTTTTTAATTGTTTAACTTTAACTGGGTTTGTATTACTGTACACATAGATTCGAAAAAGTTGTCAAAAAACAAATATATAACAAATAAATGTTATCAAAAGCAAGATAAGTTACTTTTCTACCAAACTGGATATATTTTTCGTGTTTTTATTCAATGTAACATATTTATTCAGCTCGAAAACCATACAGTGTTTACCGATTTATTGGAACATTCAAGATGACGTCTTATTCTCTCTTTAACACGGTAAGTGTGGGAAAAGATGTTATAAATAAAAAACCGGATAAAATACTGTTAAAAACTCGCTCAATATATGTTACCGTGACATAGGTTGATATATATTCGGCTGGGGTTTTAATAGTATTTTGTATAGTTTTTTATTTATAACACCTTTTTCCATACTTACGGTGTTAAAGAGGGTGTGAGACGCCATCTTGAATTTTCGAATACATCGGTAAACACTGTATGTTTTTCGAGCTGAATAAATATGTTACATTGAATAAAAACAAAAAAATATATCCAGTTTGTTTGACAACTTTTTCGAATCTATGTGTACAGTAATACAATCTCGAAACACTTAGTCAGAATCGGACCATTTTTTTATAGGAATAGTTTTTTTTTTTTTTACATATTATATTGCCTTTTACTTTAGATATGATGTTCAGATTAAATTCAATTCTTATGGCCTCTGTTTATTAAATTTTAGATGAAACGTTGGCATAGTTTTATTTTTTGTTGTTGTTTTTTGTTCCAGCTCACCATGTTAAGCATGAGTTTCTAAATAAGGACGTTAGTATTTCAGCACGGGCCGTGTTTTGTATAAGTACCAAATAGTTAAATTGTTATTTAAATCGAAAGATGCAAAAGTTTATACAATTAAAGTTAGTTCAATTTCGCATGCATTTATATAACAAGTAGATTTTTATTTTCCCAATAAAATTGTAAATAAAAAGGAACATTTTTTACAAATAGTAAATTTATTTCTATAAATCCATGTACATTTTTTTTGGAGCGAACGTTGAAGTGACTTCAGTCTGCAGCCATTTTTAGTGGAAAACTACGAATTAATCATTTAAATTTTTTTGTTTAAAATAAAAATTTGAATCAATGCAAGACTGTCATTCGATAAAGCGGAAATACATAGAATTTGATGAAAATGGTCATAAACACACATTTCGGTACTTATGCAGAAAGTGATCCGTTCTGAAATAATAACGTTAGTATTTAAAAAGCCATTCTTAACATGGGGAGGGGAGGTTGATTTGTGCCTATTCTGTACCTTACACAATTGAATAAAAAAAACATAAAACTTTAATTAAACGTGGAAATACGATTTACAAAATAGCGCGGATTACTGCATTAGCTCCAATCTGTAGTGAAATGGGACAAAAATGGATGGTCACATTCAATGCTGTCAAGACTAAACTGGTTTCCTTCAATAATTACAAGAAACATTCTCTGCCACCAATAGCAATGGCCAGTGACTCCCTGTCTGTACATCGTTTAACTGTTTGGCCTAACGTTCACCGGAAACATGAGTTGGAACAATTATATTGAAAACATTGTGACTTCAGTCGGCAGCCATTTTTAATGGAAAACTACGAATTCATCATTTAAATTTCTTTGTTTAAAATTTAAATTAAAAATGTAAATCAATGCAAGATTGTCATCCGATAAAGAGGAAATTGTGAATTTCATAGGAATACAATTTAAAAAACAAACTTTATTTGAAATGCATTGAATCGTTAAAAGTTATGGAACAAAATACAATAATTTAAAAGGCATTGGATTGTTAAAAGTTAGGAAATAAAATATCGAAAAAAATCTTACCTTTAAATTAAAAATGAAGCAATAAAAATCGGATGAATTGTTTTTTTGTTTTTTTGTTCAAAACACGAACTTTGGTCGATTTGTATTTCTTTACTAAATTGATCCAAACGTGTTTTTAAAAAAATAACTGAACGAAGAACGTAAGGATACAATGAGTATGTAAAAATATGAAGATTAAAAAAGATTAAAAGATGATAAAAAACAAAAAACAAAAATTATAATAAAACTTTGTCAATTTTTAAAAGTTCGTTAATTACTTGTGATGAAATGTTTTCATATCAAGTTTAGAACGTATTGTCCAATCATAAAACTATGATGAATAAAGGTGGTAAATCGAATACGTTTAAGGCATCTGTTCTGCGTTAGTTATATGCTAACGGTTAACATATACATATATATATATATATATGGGGGGGTGTTTAAATATGTAAATATATGTATTTAAATTAAATATGTATAGATATATTTACATATATTTTAATATATATATATATATATATATATATATATATATATATATTTCTCTCTCTCTCTCTCTCTCTCTCTCTCTCTATATATATATATATATATATATATATATATATATATATATATATAGATGTGTGTGTGTGTGTGCGTGTGTTAAAACACATATTTATTTATATAATCAGATATACTATAATGTATATATTTATAAATATACATATATTTAAAAATATATTTATAATTGAAAAAAATATTTTATTGCGCTTTCTCCCCAAACAACGTACACTGTCACTTTGACGTGGAGAGCTGCGACATAATTGAAAGGATACTATGTAGGGAGTTGAGCAACAAGTTGTCTGATTACATTTCACTTTAATTTCTCCATGAAAGATATGATGTTCAGGTTAAATTACATTCTTATGGTTTTTGTTTATTAAGTTTTAAATGAAACGACAGATTATGTTTTTACGGATTTTATTGCTGTTTACCTTAGATATGATGTTCAAGTTAAATTCAATTCTTATGGTTTTTGTTGTTTATTAAATTTTAGATGAAACGACAGAATAATGTTTTATGTTCCCTCTCACCATGTTAAGCATGTGTTTCTAAATAATAACGTTACTATGTCAGTACGGTCCGTGTTTTGTATAAGTACCAAAATATGAAGTTGTAATTTAATTTGAAAGAAGAAAAAGTTTGTTAAAATAAATGTTTGTTCAATTTCAGACCAGTTTATATGACGCACTTAATTTTATTTCCATAATAAACTTAAAATAAAAAAGGAACATGTTTTTAATAGTAAATTGCCTTCTATAAATTCATGTACATATTTTTGGAGAAAATGATTTAAATTCATGTACATATTTTTGAACGCACCAATTTAAAATAGAGAACGTTAAAGTGACTTCACAGTCGACAGCCATTTTGAGTGGAAAACTACACATTTTAGCGTTTAAATTTCTTTAAGTAAGGCTGTCTACGGACAACGGGGAAATCAAGATTGACATATAATATTACACTGATATAAAATGCATTGAATTGGTAAAAGTTAGCAAATAAAATATTGAAAAAAAAATATTACCTTTATTTGTAGGCAATTCAATAAAAATCGGATGGTTTCTATTTTGTTTAGATCGGAAAAAATCTGACGAGTCGCACGACGATGTTCACTCTACACAAATCTGAACACTTATTCTTAAAACTGTCCGCCTATGGAACACTGTTTTTGGCTTGCTTCTTGACCGACTACAATATCGTTGCCTTCAAGTTCAATGTAAATAAGTTCGCAAAACTCTGACGAAGTTAAGTCTACACCGATCTGGACGCTTGTACCCCCCAAGCACCTTTCTTTTAAGCATATGTTTCTAAATAATAATGTTATTATTTCAGTACGGTCCGTGTTTTGTATAAGTACCAAAAAATGAAATTGTAATTTAATTTAAAAGAAGAAAAAAGTTTTTTTAAATTAATATTTGTTCAATTTCATGCCCATAATTTATGTTTTCATAATAAAATTGAAATAAAATGGAACATTTTTTTAGCAAATTGATTTCTATAAATTCATATATAGATTTTTGGAGACACCGACTTATGGTCTATGTTGTTTATTGAATTTTAAATGAAATGACAGAATAATGTTTTATGTTCCCTCTCACCATGTTAAGCATGTGTTTCTAAATAATAACGTTACTATTTCAGTACGGTCCGTGTTTTGTATAAGTACCAAGAAGTGAAATTGTAATTTAATTTGAAAGAAAAAAAGTTCGTTAAATTAATGTTTGTTATATTTCAGATCCATTTATAAGACACAATTATTTTTATTTTCCTAATAACATTGAAATAAAAAGGGACATATTTTTTTAGCAAATTGATTTCTATAAATCCATGTATAGATTTTTGGAGTCACTGATTTTTTATAAAAAAACATTCAAGTGACGTCACAGTCGACAGCCATTTTGAGTGTAAAACTACACATTTTACCGTTTAAATTTCTTTAAGTAAGGCCGTCTACGGGCAACGGGTAATCGAGATTTACATAAAATTACACTGATTTAAAATTCATTGAATTGGTAAAAGCTAACAAATAAAATATTGATAAAAAATCTTACCTTTCTTTGTAGGTAATTCAATTAAAAAAATCGGATGATTTCATTTTTGTTTGAATCAGAAAAATCTGACGAGTCGCTCGACGATGTTCACTTTACATTGTTCTACTGGCTTGGCCATATCGATGCCTTCAAGTCCAATGTAAACAAGTTCAAAAAATCTGACGATGTTCTCTCTACACAGTTCTGAACGCTTCTTTCTTAGAACTAATCGCCTATGAAACACTGTTCTGCTGACTTGCTTCTTGACCGACTGCAATATCGTTGCCTTCAAATCCAATGTAAACAAGTTTGGAAAAGTCTTACGATATTCACTCTACATAGGTCTGAACGCTTCTGCCCCCCCAGCAACCTGCTTTCATGGTGACATGGCGCACCTCAAAATCACGTGCGAGACATGATTTTTCGGGAACTGTGCGACACCATGGGTATTAAAATTATTTATACGAAATTGTATTTTTACTAAAATTGCGAGTTGGGAATATTATGTATTGTTTTTAAAATATCATTATCCACTGACGTGTTTGGTCGCCTACCAGTCATCAGAGTTGCTGAATGTAACGTGGTTCGCAATCACGACCCTTATTATAAGAAGCGTAAATCTCTACCATCGCCTTTTTTTTCATGTAGATGTTGTTTATTTGTTGTTGTTTTTTTTTTAATTTATTCGAAAATGATCGCAAACAAAAACAAATAAACAACATCTACAGAAAAAAAGCGATGATCCAACAGTCTTGTGCGATGATCCGGTGGTAGAGGTTTAGGCTTATTTCATGGTCGTGATTTAGAGTCACGCGTGCCAGGGGAACAGGAACATGTTTTATACGTATGTTTGGTTAGCTGATGGGCGCTAAAAGGCCCACGTGTAGACCGTTCGTTTAATTCGCAGTCACCTTCATTCAGAACCACATCTTTGCCCTCAGAAACAGCCATCCCCTTTTCAAACTGGAGTTTTATCCAATCTATATTAGCTTTAAACATGTTATGTCCACCTTTGCCTTTTCTTTGATTATACTTGCAGCAGCAGCAGCAGCCGAAGATTCTCTGAAAAGCAATGACATGCAAATGACCATGATCGATTTGATGTGTTGTCTGTCATAATTGAAGGAGTGAATTGGCTGATTGGTTGTAAGAATGAGGTTGAAACAATATCTTTGTAAGCTTTTGGGCTTGACCTTTACTCCTGATCTTAAATGGAATACGTATATCAAATCTGTTGCCAAGGCCGCTGGAAAAATGGTCGGATTCTTCTATCGATCCAGTAGATATCTCACTCCTGATGCAATTCTCTATCAATATAAGAGCCAGGTAGTCCAAGCATGGAATACTGTTGCCACATCTGGGCAGGAGCTGCTAAAAAGGACTTGTCCTGCCTTGATAGGGTTCAAAATAGACTTCGTGGCCTCGTGGGAGATGTCCTATTCTCTTCGCTGCAACCTCTATCTCACAGAAGAGATGTTGCGAGTTTGTCTCTGCTTTATCGTTATTTTCATGGAAAGTGTTCGACTGAGCTTTAATCTATGGTCCCCCCTCGCCAAACATTTACAAGAAACACTCGTCTAGCTGAAAACACTATCAATAATCCCCCAACTCTTTATTTGTGCCTAAACCTAAACGTAGATTCCATAATCAAAGCTTCTTAGAACTGCACGCCTGTGAAATTGTCTCCCGTTTTCCTGCTTTCCAGCTGTCTATAATATGGTTGTCTTCAAGTCCAACGTGAACAAATTTTCTGATGAGCCGTTCCACTTAAGTTAACAAATTTACCGAACTTCCATCACTATCGATTACTATATTGTCCTTTTGACTACTGTACACTCTTTAACCCTTATCCTTGAGTGACCTCTCGGCCTTGATAGGTGATGAAGAAAACGCAATATATCGTCATTATTGTTGTTAAAGGAATGTTTGTAATTAAAGACTGATTTTGTATCTCAGTATGGAACAACCATCAATCCGTTAGAAACTATATTTACATTGCCAAAAATTGTGCGGTTCATAGTTCTGGTAGTGTGTGTAGCTAGGTTTAGTTTAAGCATTGGGGTGTCGACATTTTACTGTAAAGCATCCGGATTCATATTTCATAAAAACGTGTACAAATCTCGACAAATAAACAATTTTCAAAACAAAATATTAAATTATATTTTTTACACAAAAAATTATTGACTAAAACTGTAAAAGTAAAAAAAAATAATTTAGCGTTTTTATTAATTAAAAATTATACAAAAATGAATCACAAAATCATGAAAAGACAATTTATCCGATGGGGCATTCTGACGTGGTGACGGAATTTTTAGGGTCGTCACCCAAATCCGCTTTTAAAGTAACAAATTAACGGGGGAAAAAGGGTGGAAATTAACAAGCAAAGCAAAGAAGAATGAACAAATGAAATAACGACCCGAAATGAATTTAAAATGATACGAATTTATTTAAAAAAACAATAAAATATTACGGTTGCTTATATTTTCCTAAGCTCAGGTTTTCAAATCATGTAAGGTAACATATGAAATAAAAATTTAAAAAACATTATAAAACACAATTCTTACTTGAAAGAAAGACTGAATGAAAAGCACATACAAAATAGAAACTAGTTTTCTTCAATTCAACAAAAGTTCTTTTCTCTATTTTTTCTGAAAAGAAAAACATGCAGGTTGCAAGGTTTTTTAAAGTTTTTTTCTTTTTCTCTTCTCTTCTCTGTCTCTTTTTTTACAAACAAAACCTTCAAAAGATCATATGGTATTACTAGACGAATACTTAATATAGTTAAATCCTTCTTAAGAAATGAATCCAGGTTGTCCTCCATGAATGTACGTCAAAACAATATATCAATGCGAAATTACCTCAGGGGTCAATCCTAGGACCTTTATTATCCCTGGTATTCATGAATGGACTCCCTGAAAAAATTGTCTCTAAGATGGGTATATTTGCTGACGACACCACGCTCTTTAACAGGCACGAGGGGAAAACCAATGTACACGTATCTAAGCCAATCGGTGGTGGAATGGGGACAAAAATTGATGGTCACATTCAATGCTTCACAGACTAAGCTCCTTTCCTTTAATAACTACAAGAAACCTTGGCAAATGATACATTAGCTGATAGTAGTTCGTTAAAACTGCTCGGCTTAACATCCACGGGGAACATGAGTTCGAACGAATACATTGAGTGCATTTCCAAAGCTGCTGCAAAAGAACATTCGCCTTAGAGAATCGTGTACATCTACAAGACCACCATTCGCCCAAGTTTGCTGCATCTGCTTCTTGTCTCTCCCTCTTAGACAAGCTTCAAAAGAGAGTTGTCAACTTAATAGATCCCGCACTATCAGATAGGCTTTAACTGCTATTCCATCAGCGAAATGTTTTACAAATACTTTAATGGTAGGTGATCCGAGGAACTACAACCTATTGTGACCCCTAAACGTAAATACCTCCGACAACCCCGACAAGCAGCAAAAATCCCCTCTACACAGTATAAATCTCTAGATGTAAGAAATCTTCTAACCTAATAGTTTCTTCCCTAGGAATGCTAGATTTGGAATTCCCTTCCGGGTTCCTGTTTTCTTGATTGTACTGAAGATCAAGTGTAATGCAAACAGGCATCTTGCTGCTCTCTCTCTCTACACAGTACCCGTACAAAGATATATCCCAGATAGTATTCTCATACATCAAAGTGTCACTTTACTTTGTCTGGGGTGAAAAAGAAATTTAAAAAATATATATTTATAATTAAAAGTATATATATATATATATATATATATATATATATATATATATATACTTTTAATTATAAATATATATAATTAATATATAATAAAAGTATATATATATGTTTTATATATATATATGTTTTATATATATGTTTTATATATAATAAAAGTATATATATATGTTTTATATATATATGTTTTATTTATATATATGTTTTACATATATATATGTTTTATATATATATGTTTTATATATATATATATATATATATATATATATATATATAAACATTGTGTAGCAAAAGTATTTGGTACATTGTTTTTTTCATATTTCCCAAAAATATTAAGTTAATTTGAATTAAATTTACACTCAATCCTTGAACAGATATTAACTATTTAAAAATAAGACGGAAATAAAGATATACTTAGTTGGCAAATAGTTATTATCAAAAAATTAAATTACTCATATGCAAAAGTATTTAACCTAATAGTTTCTTCCCTAGGAATGTTAGATTTGGAATTCTGTATGACATACTGAGGATCAAGTATAATGTAAACAGACATCTTGCTGCTCTGCTCCCTACATAGTACCCGTACAAAGATATATCCCAGATAGTATTCTCATACATCAAAGTGTCACTTTACTTTGTCTGGGATGAAAAAGAAATTAAAAAAATATATATTTATAATTAAAAGTATATATATATATATATATATATATATATACTTTTAATTATAAATATATATAATGAATATATAATAAAAGTATATATATATATATGTTTTATATATATATATATGTTTTATATATATAAATGTTTTATATATAATAAAAGTATATATATATATTTTTTTATATATATATGTTATATATATATATATTTTATATATATATATATATATATATATATATATATATATATATATATAAACATTGTGTAGCAAAAGTATTTGGTACATTGTTTTTTTCATATTTCCCAAAAATATGAAGTTAATTTGAATGAAATTTACACTCAATCCTTGGACAGATATTAACTATTTAAAAATAAGACGGAAATAAAGATATACTTAGTTGGCAAATATGTATTAACCAAGAATTTAGTTTTTCATTCCTGTGCAATCATTTCATCTTGCTAAAATATTTCAACCAAGCAGGAATGTCATTCTTAAGCAGTTATTTCATATTGGAACAATATTTCACCCAATCAGAAGGCACCCTATAGTTTTAACTCCTTATATGTCAGTTGATAACAGCTCTCAGACACAGCGCAGGTTACCTCTTTTATTACTGTTTCAAAATGGTAAAACAAAGGAATTGACTAATGATAAAATGCGGCATGAAATTATAACAAAGCAGAAAGATGGAAATCAGTACAGGAAAATTGCTTCAGAACTAAATTTGATGATGAATACAGTTGGGACTGTCGTGATAAATTGGAAAACAATGGATGGTAATAATAAAAATTTATTAAGAATGGGTCGGCCGCGTATAGTAAATAGTTACTGCTCGTTACATTGCTTGTAACGTGAAGAACAATTTCTGAATCGTTACATTGCTCGTAACGTGAAGAACCATTTCTGGATCGTTTAGAAATTCAGAAGGATTTACAGGAAGCAGGTATTGAAGTAAGATATCGTTGAATCGTACAGTTTTGTATTCGAGATCACCGAGAAAGACTCCATTGTTGAGTCCTAGACATATGAAAGATGATTTGTTTTTAAATATCAATATGAATCAGATGACTTCTGGAACAAAGTTATTTCGTCAGATGAAACTAAAATTGAGATTTCCGGAAGAAACATGCGCACCTGTGTATGGATGAAAAGGGGCATAGAATTAAACCATCTAATACTATCTATTAGATGATTTAATTCTATTCCCACTGGAAAGTTTGGATGGGAAAGTGTAATGATTTGGGCTGCTTTTCTGTGAATGGAGTTAAAGGAATTACGAACATAGAAGGGGAAATGAATGCAGCAAAATACACAAAGATTTTGTCAACGCAAGAGTGCCGCAAATTAAGGATGGGCCGTTGTTTTGATCTTCCAGCAAGACAATTGTCCCAAGCACAAGGCTAAAATAGTTACGAAATAGTTTAAGGACAATAGGATAAGCGTTCTTCAGTAGCCTAGGCAGTCAGCGGACGTAAATGCCATCGAAAATCTGTGGAAAACTTTGAGGTCAATGGTGAATGCAGGAGATCCCAAGAATATCAAAGAATAAAGAAATATGCGATGAAGAATAGAGAAACGACCAGCAAGAATTTGTAAGAAACTAGTAGGCAGTTATGGAAATCAGTTGGAGGTTTTAAAGTAAAACATATGCTGTAGCAGAGGATATATAACTAAATATTAGTAAATCTGATGAATACTTTTGCGTTGGGTTAATTTGATTTTTCGTTAGGATTTGTCACCTAAATATATATATTAATAGCCTTTTTGTTTTTTGATAATATCTCTCCACATAGTGTAAATTTAATTAATATAAAATAATTATTTTTGAGAAATACGAAAAAAATTCAATGTGTCAAATACTTTTCCTACCCACTATGTGTGTATATATATATATATATATATATATATATATATATATATATATATATATATACACTCGCATTTCCGCCCGGCGTTGCCCGGATATTTGAGGTTTGTGTTAAGCGAAAAAAAACGGTCAATTTTTTAAAAACTTTGAACCCTATTATGATCCTTTAACATTTATTTTTTTGGGGGTTAAAATCAAGTTATTAAGTTAGATTCATGCTCAAGGAATCTGTTTAAAATTGCACGTGTTTAGATCCAAAATTTTCGGAGGAGTTTAGTGGAGGGCTCAAAGGTAAAATCGTTGAACTTTGACCCCTTAAGAATCGGATCTCTGGCTGAAAACGGATCCGAAAGATTTTCCTAAATTTCTGTACCCTGTATATCTAATTTCGAGTCTGTAGACTTAAACCTGACAGAGTTATTGTGTAGGAAAATGTACATACACAGACACACAGACACGTTCAATTTATATAAATATATATATATATATATATATATATATATATATATATATATTTATTAAAATTTCTATACATATATATATAAATATAACTAATTGAATTACATATATATTTACATAAGTATATATATTTAAATATATACATATATATTTAAGTATATGCATATATATGCATACACATATATACATATTTACATATATATATATATATATATATACATACACACACACATATATATATATATATATACATACATACATACATACATACATACACACACACACACACACACACATATATTATATATATATATATATATATATATATATATATATATATATATATATAAAACCGTTATATAAAATATAGCTAACGCGGAAGAAAGATATCTTAGTTTTATTCGGTTATCTCACCTTTCATTATTTTCGGTTTTAAATGGGCAAAATATGTTCTAAACGTTTCTTCACACGTAATTAACGAGTTTTTCTTTTAAAATGTACGTTTCATTTTTATTTTTGTTTTTATTTTTGACAATTTTCACATTTTTTATTTACATTTTAATCTTTCATTCTTTGTTCAGTCATTTTTAATGCACGTTTCAATCATGTTTTGAGTTTTTATTTCTTTTTTTACATTTTTGAAATCTTCATTCTCGTATTTCTTAATGCATTGGACACACGAAATCGAAATTGTATCCATTTACTAAAGAAACCCCTACAAACCGACCAAATTTTCAAGTTTGACCACGAGCAAAAAAAAAAAGAAAAGAAAAAGAAATCAATTATTTTTTTTGTATTGAATTGCCTAAAATGAAAGGTAAGAATTTTTCTATATTTTATTTAACTTTTAACAAATTTAATGCATTTTAAATCATTGTATTTAATTCCTATGAAAATCTTGATATTCCATTTGTTCGATGACAGGCTTACTTAAAGAAATTAAAACGGTAAAAACGTTTCAATGGTGAATAGTTTTCCAATCAAAATGGCTGCCAACTATGAAGTCACTTCAACGTTCGCTATTTTAAACCAGTTTCCCCCCCCCCCAAACAAAAAACCGTGTCCATGAATTTCTAAAAATAATTTTTCTATTTTAAAACATATGTTCCTCCTTATTCTCAATTTTATTGGAAATAAAAATCAGTTTTTGTTAGAAATGGATCCGTAATTGAACAAACATTAATTTTACAAACTTTTTTTCTTTAAAATTAAATTACAATTTACGATACTTGTACAGTTTAGTCAAGACATTAAAAAATGAAAATATCGAAAATAAAAGGTTATATTGTACGTATCTGTTATGGAATGAAGTTCTCCGAAAAAAAAATGTCACTTAATTTAATCAAGTAGTTTTTATTTTACAACGAAAAAAACAATTTGTTATGATGCCGAGCAAAAGGTTCGATTTTTAAGAAAAGCTAGTTATTAAAGATGCAGAGGGAGTGTCGGCGCTTTACATGGAGTTATCTCCCGTGTCGTTTCAAAAAATCTAACAAAAAATTAAAACAAATCCAAGATGTCGCCTTCAACGCGCTCTAATAAAAGACGTGTCTTTCCGCTGTAAAAACAAAACTACTCGATCAAATTAAATGATTTTTTTCGGACGCACAATATAACTTTTTTCGATATTTTCATTTTTTTTAATGTCTTGGTTAAACTGTACAAGTACCCATTTTACTTTTTGGCACGTATTCAAAACACGGACCGTGCTGAAATATTAACGCTATTATTTAGAAATCCACTCTTAACATGGTGATCAAGTATATAAAACTCTATTATATATATATATATATATATATATATATATATATATATATATATATAATGTAACTATTTATACTTAAATTTAAATGGTTAAATGTGTAGTTTTCCACTCAAAATGGCTGTCAACTGTGAAGTTGGTTGGTTGTTTTTGTTTTACGGCATATCAACACTTTTCCGGTTATTTAATGCGGAATCCAAAGATTTTGAAGAAAAACTTTTTTAATAGAATATATTTGTTGTTTTCAAGTTGGTTTCTATTTAACCCATAGTTGGGTCTCTAACAGATACTACCACTCCGGGTCAGAGTGGACCTGGGAGCAATGGTAATTAAAGGGTGGCTCCACACTCCCCAAAGCCCGCAAGCTGGGGCCTCACCACTTTTTTTTTTACACAGTGATCACCACTTATCAAGGCCCGGAAGCCACTCAGGGATAAGGGTTATTGCAAGTACATCACGTTAGTGAGGAGATTTTATGAAGTGTTTAATTAGGGGGGGGCGGTTCATTAGGAATTTGTTAACATTAGACTTGAAGACATCCAAGTTGTAGTCCGGAGGAAAGCAGGCAGACGGAACAGAGTTCCACAGGCGTGCAGTTCTAAGAAAGAAGCTTTGCTCATGAAATCCGCGTTTTGATTTAGGCACAGATATAGAGTGGGGGAAATTTTTCACAGTGGATTCAGCTAGACGGGTGTTTTTCGTGAAAGTTCGGCGAGGGGGGACCAGGGATTGGAGTTCAGACGAGCACCTGCCATGAAAATAACGATAAAACAAGGATAGGCTCGCAACGTCTCTTTTGTGGGAGAGGGGTTGCAGGGTAGAGAAAAGGGCATCCCCCCACTAAACCACGAAGTCTATTTTGTACTCTGTCAAGGCATGATAGGCTGTTTTTGGCAGCTCCTGCCCAGATATGGCAACAGTATTCCATCCTTGGCCGTACTTGGCTTTTATATAGATAGAGAATTGCATCAGTAGTGAGATATCTTCTGGAGCGGTAGAAGGATCCCACCATCTTTCCTGCGACCTTGGCAACAGACTTGATGTACGTGTTCCATTTCAGATCAGGAGTAAAGGTCAAACCCAGAAGCTTGTCAAAACACGGGGCCTCACCCAGACGAGAGCCATCCATCACAATTGATGCCAGCTGGGGATCAGAGCGTTGATGACGTAAGGATAGGAGTTTGGTTTTAGATGCATTAAAGGTAACTAGCCACATCTTCCCCCACTGAACCACGCGCTCGAGATCAGAGGAGAGAGAATTCCAGAGAACTTCGTCATTTACAGCCTTTGATGTGTTGCCGTAGATGGTCGTGTCATCAGCATAGATGTCAACGAATGATTTAAGTATGTGTTTAGGATGGTCATTGATGTAGATCAGGAAGAGAGTTGGGCCAAGGATTGACCCCTGAGGGACTCCAGCATTTATATTGCAGGCCTCCGATTTTTGTCCATCTACCACTACTCTTATGAGCCTATCGGAGAGAAATGATTTAATGATTGAGAAAACATTTCCAGTTATACCGTAGCTGGAAATCTTGTGAAGTAGACCCTTATGCCATACTTTGTCAAAGGCCTTTGATATGTCAAGAGCAATTGCCCTAGAAAGGAAGCCTTTGTCAAGAGATTCACTAATCCTGTGGGATATAACCGTCAGCACATCTGCGGTAGATCTTGCAGAGCGGAAACCATATTGTGTGTCACTAAGAAGGTTATTCCTGCTGAGGTGGTTGACTATTTCTCTATTTAATATTGATTCCAGTAACTTACTCATAACACAGAGAAGACTTATTGGTCTGTATTGAGAGGGAGATGACTTATCACCTGAATTCTTAAATACAGGGCAAACTGATGAGGTCTTCCAGGGGGTCGGAAAGCACTTCTCCTTAAGGCAGCGCTTAAATAGTTTCGTAAGTATGGGAGCAAGTTCTGGTTGAAGCTTTTTTAACACTATAATTGGGATGCCATCAGGGCCAGTTGCTTTACTGGAATCTAGGTTTTTTATTAGCTTGGCGACCTCGTGCACGGATATTTGTATGTTACCTAGCTTGTTCTGTGTTATAGGAGGAAATATGGGGAGTTGATGGCCTTCGTCGCATAGGGTAGAATTAGCTGCAAAGTTGTTTGCAAATAGTTTGGCCTTGTCTGACGCTGACGAGATAACCTCTGGTTCATTGATAATGGTTGGGATAGAACGCACACTTCTGTTCAGGATCCTATTTGTTATTTGCCAAAACTGGTGGGAACTAAGCCGCTGATCAGCTACCTTGGATTTAACAGACTGGGCATATAGCTCTCTTGCATTTTTTATTACTCTTTTACAGTGGTTGCTGGCAGTCCTGAAAGCAGCTTTAGTCTCAGTGCATCTATTACGTTGGTAGTTATGGAAAAAGTGATTTCTGTGCGCGATAGCAGCAGCACATTCTGGGGAGAACCATGGCTGGCTGTTAGGTTTTTGTTGGAATTTTTTAGATGGTATGAATTGGTCTATGCCTACAATTAACCATTCGGTCAGATCTGAGATACATATGAGAACTCACACTGGGGAAAAGCCACATTCTTGTGAAGTGTGTGGACATTCTTTTACTGAAAAATCAAACTTAATGAAACATAGGAGAACTCACACTGGGGAAAACAGAGCTTAACAGAGCTGAAAGAGAGAAATAGACCAAATACCAAGGTCACATGTATAATATGAAAAGAAACTGGAACCTAAAGGGGATATCGATCATACCAGTTATCATAGGTGCCACAGGACTTATGAAGAAGAACCTGAAGTCCTACCTAACTAATATTCCTGGTGACCAAATGCAAAAGAGATTCAGACAATTGCACTTAAGGGAATAGCGAGGATACTAAAAAGAGCTCTCGGTTGGTTTCAATAAAAAAGCGGGGCAATGTTGGCAGCTGGTTTGGCTGCCCCATACCCAGCATTATAATATTCAAAGGAAGAAAAATAAAAAAAAGGAAAAAGCTACATTCTTGTGAAGTGTGTGGATATTCTTCTTCTCAAATATCACAATTAAGGACTCACACTGGGGGAAAAGTCACATTCTTGTGAAGTCTGTGAATATTCTTGTTTCTCAAAAATCACATTTAGTGACACATATGAGAACACACGCTGGTGTGCCGTCTTCCTCCGGCCATCCAGTGCGTGCCCCAGGTTGCGGATGGGGGCACCCCCTCTACTTATGTAAAGTAGGTAGAGGGGAGCTTCGAATAACTAATAAGAAGCCGTGGACAATGAGGAACAACCATGAAAATGCCAAACAAAAGGAACTCAAACTGGACGGCCGTCGCCCAGGATGAAAAGGGCCCCTGAACCTGTTTACGTACCAGGCAGGAAGAGGAAAGAAATGGTGTGAACTTTCTTGCCTCAAAAGGTGGTACCCCAATCACTCCAGAGGTCACACAAGGACAGCAATCAGTCCATGATCAAGATGGACCAAGCGTCCTTCCTCCAGCCCGCTTGACAGATTCCAAAAGAAACGGGAGGGGGATTAAAACCCAGCCATGGTCTGTCGAGCAAAAGAAGATCCTTCTGCACTGCTACCACTACTCAAGGTTTGAGAAATGGGGACGCAGCGCAGGAAAGATACTAACCGAGGCTATAAAAACATCAAACATCCCAGCAGAGAAAAAGCACACACCTTTACACAACCTGCGATCCCTCATCTCACAGATGGGAAGATATATCCCACAAGAGGACGTAGATACCATTAGATGTGAGGCTTTGAAGACTCCAAAAAAAGACTACCAGAAAGTAGAGGATGAGGAAACAAAACTTCGACAGGAAGTGGTATGGGAAAGGGAAGAGAGGTGGACACTTATATGGGCAACGGATTATGCTAAACAAAAGCATAAAAGACAAAAAGAAAGAACAGCAACCTGGAGGGGGATCTTTTTTTCATTTTTATCCTGGAAAAGCAAGCATCCCTCCAGGGAAAATTACATCACAACGATATAACAGCATGAAATTGTTCACCACAAGAGAACTAGACTACATGTCTTCAAAAATAACAGCTCTTTTGGTGAACAACAGATGTCCCCTGGAAAACCCAATAAAAATTCCCACAATAGACTTACTCCAACAAAAAGCACCAACTTTACCATCAGAACCCATCCAAATATCCCAGCACATGCCCAGCTCTCCTGGAACCCCTGCGCCACTGGAGTCTCTGCATGACATGACACCTGCCTACACAAACTCTCTGCTGGAAACCCCACAAACACCAACACAGGAATCTACATCACATACCAGGATACCACCACCTGCATCACCGCCACAATCACATATACACCCACCACCATCATTTGTACTCCCAGAAGCAGATGATGAACATTTAGCTTTGGAGGAGGAGCTCAGCAACACAATTGAGGAGGTGAGGTGTATGAGAATGAAGGACAGACCACGTTTGTCCAAGATCCAAGCAGCTGGAAGAGCAAAGACTGTTATAGCCAAAGTTAACATCGCTCTCAAGAGGCTAATTCCAACAACAGCAATGCTCACAGAACTCAACCATATCACATATGCCGCTGGCCTCTATATTGACAGAAAAATTAACCTTCGAACATTCAATCACAATCATCGAATAGGGCCCAGAGTCTCTAGACAAACACCTCACTGGAAGACCAAGCTGCAAAAACAACTGAACCTCTGCAGGAAAGAACTAAGCCAAATAAAACAGTTCCTTGCAAATCCCTCGGTACAGGGTCGACTTAAGACCACCATCAAAAAACTCTGTACCAAATACCACCATGAGAAAATTGAGGGATTACATAATACAGCTAGGGAGTTGGAGAGGAAAATACCAGCACTTTCCCAGAGAATTAAAAACCAGGAGAACAAGATCAACTCCCAGATTCAAAATAGGCAGTTTAAAACAAACCAAAGGACTTTTTACTGGCAGCTGATAAGGGACACCATTACTGTAGATAGTCCACCTGCAGAGGAAGCCCTGGAAAACTACTGGAGACCTCTATTTGAAACAGAAGGCAAATATAACCAAGAGGCCCAGTGGATTGAAGATATTATTAGGCTCAATGAAACCAAGCCTCAGATGCCAGAACCAGTCATAACTCCTGGTATGATACCAAGAAAACTGACACAATTATCCAACCACAAAGCACCTGGCATCGACAATGTCCAAAACATTTGGCTGAAGCAATTGACTGCACTCCACCCCCACTACAGTGATTGCTTCAGCAGGATACTAAGAGATGAAGAAGCAACACTACCCTGGCTGACAGAGGGGGACACCAGCCTCATACCCAAGACCAAGGAGACACAACGCCCAAATAAATACAGGCCAATATGCTGCCTTACAACAACCTACAAGCTTTTCACTGGTCTGATAGCCGATGGTATATATGACCATCTATTTTCTGGGACCTAACTTGAAAAAGAGCAGACAGGGTGCAGAAGAAAATGCTTCGGTACCAAAGACCAGCTATTAATCAACAAGACCGTCCTAGAAGAATGTAGGAAGAGACACAAAAACCTGAGCATGGCATGGATTGATTACCAGAAGGCATTTGACAGCGTGCCACATTCATGGCTACTTCGGTGCCTTGAGTTATACAAAGTCCACCCGGTAATTAGACAAACAATGGCTGCTCACCTTCAGATGTTGAAAACTACAATATCAGTAAATCACAATGGAGGAAAAACCATCATCCCTGAAGTAAAAATCAAACGGTGAATATTCCAAGGTGATAGCTTTTCTCCCTTACTCTTTTGTATGGCAATAGACCCACTCAGCAAGCTCCTGAATAAAAATCCGAGCGCCTACAATTTGAGTCAGGGACGCCATCGAGATCCAAGCAAGAGAATAAACCATCTACTCTTCATAGATGATCTTAAGCTGTATGCTAGCTCTGACACCGATCTGCACCACCTTCTGCAGGTAGTACACACATTCTCCAGTGACATCGGAATGAAGTTTGGCCTGGATAAATGTGGCAAATGTACACTCAGAGCTGGGAAGAAGACCCACACAGAAAATATGCAGCTTAATGAAAACATAGACATCAGGGATCTAGAAGATCATGAGCCTTACAAGTACCTTGGCATTGAGGAAAACGAGAACATACAACATGCCAAGATGAGGGAGAAGATTATTAAAGAATATGTACGCCGGATGAGGAAAATATGCAAAACCCAGCTCACCAATAAAAATAAAATTACTGCCATAAACGAGCTTGCTATGCCAGTAATAACATACAGCTTTGGTATCATTGACTGGCCACAAAAATACATCAACCAGCTAGATGTAAAGACACGGAAGCTACTAACGCTTCATAAAATAATATACAGAAATCAGTGTCTACCAAGGCTGTATTTGCCCAGGGGAGAAGGAGGTCTGGGACTCTCAGAGATTAATCATCAACATAGGGCAACTATTGTGAGCACTGGTCAGTATCTGAGAAGCTCCCAGAATGACACCCTCTCAATAGTGAGACAAGAGCCAGCAGAACAACATCAGTCACCGAGCTGGCCAAGCATTTTGGTCAGAGTTGTCTCTCAGATGAGGACGAAACACCAAACAAGTGTGCCACAGAAATAGCAAGAAAGAGCCGGCAGAAATATACCGAGACCTTTCAACAGATGAACCTTAAATAATGGGAACAACATCAGCGTGCAAAGTATTTCCTGGGGGAACTCTCTTAGGAATACATAGATAAAGAAGGTTCTTTGGACTGGCTCAAAAGAGGATCCCTCCACCACGATCAGGAAAGGGTCATAATGGCTGCCCAAGACCAGGGATTGATGACCAATGCATTCAAGAAGATGGCAGGGATCAGTAATGATAATAAATGCAGGTTCTGCCATACAGAATTGGAAAGTGTTGGTCATCTGATATCAAGTTGCAAAGTTCTTCTAGGGGACGGCTACTATACAGCGAGACATGATGGAGTATGCAAGTACATCCACTGGACCATCTGTAAAAAATTAAACATCCAGTCTAGCAGCAAGTCCTGGGAACATCAACCTGAAAGAACAGTTGGAAATTACTTATATACCATACATTACGACCATGTAATCCCTACAGCCACCTACCTTGAAAATGCTGCTGTGAAACCTGACATAGTTATATGGAATAAGTCAGAGAGAGTTGCAACCTTGATTGAAGTGAGTGTTTCTAATGATGGCGGTCTTTGAGCTGAAAGAGAGAAATATACCAAATACCAAGGTCTCATGTATGATATGAAAAGAAACTGGAACCTAAAGGGATATCGATCATACCAGTTATCATAGGTGCCACAGGACTTATGAAAAAGAACCTAAAGTCCTACCTAACTAATATTCTGGTGAACCAAATGCAAAAGAGATTCAGACAATTGCACTTAAGAGAACAGCGAGGATACTAAAAAGAGCTCTCGGTTGGTTTCAATAAAAAAGCGGGGCAATGTTGGCAGCTGGTTTGGCTGCCCCATACCCAGCATTACAATCTTCAAAGGAAGAAAAATAAAAAAAAGTAAAAATTCTTGTCCTGAAATTCAGTAAGACCAAGAGACCAAAATAAAATATATAATACAATATATGAAGATGGTTAATTGGGGAGAGGAAAATATGTTCTCAACTTCTTTATTAACTCAGTGTTTGAGGAATAAAGAACTTGAGTGGAACATTCGAATATTTATGTATCTCGTATAGAGTTCAAGTGTTAGCCCCAGGTTGTGAGGCTCTTGATTTCTTGAACTTTAACTGAAGTAAAATAAAACAAAAAAGAGAAGTAAAGAGCCCTCGGATATAAATTTAAATCATAACAGAATCAAGTGTTAGCTCCAGGAGGAAATCACTTGATATCTTAAAACTTACTAAAGTAAAATAAATTTTAAAAAGTGAAAGAAACCGTGATCACGTTCTAATTGAAAGAAATGCAGGCGAAGAAATAACAATAACGAAACAATTAAATCAGACGTTGCATATGAAACCGTTAAACCAGACGTTACATATAAAATTATTAAACGAGACATTGCACATGAAACCATTGAACGAGACGTTGCATATGAAGCCGTTAAGCCATATGGTGTATATGAAACCATTAAACCAGACGTTGCATATGAAACCATTAAACAAGACGTTGCATATGGAACCATTAAACAAGACGTTGCTTATGAAACCATTAAACCAGACGTTGCTTATGAAACCATTAAACCAGATCTTGAACATGAAACCATTAAACCACACGTTGCACATGAAACCATTAAACCAAACGTTGCATATGAAACCCTTAAACCAAACGTTGCATATGAAACCCTTAAACCAAACGTTGTATATGACACCCTTAAACCAAACGCTGCATATAAAACCATTAAACAAAACGTTGCATATGAAAGCATTAAACCAAACGTTGCATATGAAACCCTTAAACCAAACGTTGCATATGAAACCATTAAACCAAACGTTGCATATGAAACCATTAAACCAAACGTTGCATATGAAACCCCTAAACAAGACGTTGCATATGAAACCATTATACCAAATGTTGCATATGAAACCCTTAAACCAAACGTTGCATATGAAACCATTAAACCAGACGTTGCACATGAAACCATGAAACCAAACGTTGCATATGAAACCCTTAAACCAAACGTTGCATATGGAACCATGAAACCAAACGTTACATATGAAACCATGAAACCAAACGTTGCATATGGAACCATTAAACCAAACGTTGCATATGAAACCATTAAACCAGACATTGCACATGAAATCATTAAACCAAACGTTGCATATTAAACAATTAAACCAGACGTTGTATATTAAACAATTAAACCAGACGTTGCATATGAAACAATTAAACATGACATTGCATATGACATCATTAAACCAGACTGGCATGAGGAACCATTAAACCAGACTTGCATATGGAACTAGCCTGAAAGAACGGATCTCATTATCGATGAATATGGCCTTAATATACCCGAATGGAAAAAGATAACAAATATCAGGGCTAATTTCAAAACGGCATAATCCCTTAATAAATCAATGTTATACAAGTTGTGATAGGAGCAAGTGGTTAAATGAAAAAACATTTTCCATGCCAAATTTCATAAAATGATGCTTCCCCTATTAAAATACTATTAAAGGATGTGAAGTTTACATAGACGATGTAATTGATTGTGATGATGGTGATGATGAGTTTACATAAACGATGCAATTGATTGTGATGATGGTGATGATGAGTTTACATAGACGTTGTAATTGTATATAGCAGAACTTTCAATGAACATTTAAACATTATTAAACAATTTTGTGGGAAGCTGTATGTAAATTGAAGCAAATGTGAATTCTGTCAAGTGGATTATGTCTTCTATACTATATGTCAAGTGGATTACGTCTGCTATACTATATGCCAGGGACGGACGAAGCCTATCTCGGCAAATAATGGAAGCTATTGTAAAAGATACTGTCATTAGCAATAAAAACTCAGCTGCTGATATTTCTTGGCATGGTAAGATTCTGTCGAAGTTTGGTTAAAATTTCTTGTCAATATCAAGTCCTCTCACTAATCTCGTAAAATAGCTGTGAACGATAAGTGGAATAAAATTTACAGTGAGCATTTCAATAGAATCAAGTCGAATCTAATCTTTTCTAAAGCAAATTACAAGTCGATGTAATTGATGTTAAATTGGCTGAAATCCCCGCCCAAGTAAATGGTAAAGTCATCAACAAAAGCATTGGACATTTCTATAAAAAATGAATAACTTACCAAAAAAAACTATCGAAATAGAATGTTTGGCAATGCTACCAACCTTGCAACCCTTTGACTTTTATTTCAGTGTAACTTTGCATCCTATTCCAATCTAGACTGACCATAATCATTTAACTTTTCAACAAAAGATGATTAATAAAAATCAAGGACTCACAGGATGGAGTCTACTTCTCTATGAATCGAATATTATAATTGAACATATCACAGAAAAATAAAGAATGCTATTGAAGATGTTCTGTCTAAAACATAATTTTATCTTGTAAAAATACAAAAATAAAAAATGCATGAAACGTATTGCATGTTTTGATATTTGAGAAAAATGTTTTTTTTGCATTTGTTTGTTTCCAAACTTTTATTTGTATGAATGATTTCTGTTATGTGCAATGAAGTGCATTTCCACTTAGCATGTTAACTTGACAACTGTGATAAATTAAAGAAACAAGCAAAGAAGAAAAGAAATGGAAACAATTTAAACATGGACTTATAGTCCAAGAAAGGGAGGTTAATAAAAGGGAATTGTCATTTTTGAAATGAATATAAATGTATATATATATATATGAGAGTTCACTTAAAAGACGTTCAATATTCAGAGTTAAAATTAAATCCCTTTTTAGTTTATTTTTAGCAGATTTATTTATATTCATAAAAGTATCCTCATTTCAGAGACGTTTAAATCGTAATAATTTTTAGGGTAATCCGGCTTTCCTTTTTTGAGCAAGCTTATAATGAAGAACTTAAAAGATAATTTGCTGAGTAATGAGCTTAGAAAGGTTTATCTTTAATGAACGTAGAAATGTTTATGCTTAAAGGTTTATCTTTTATGAACGTAAAAATGTTTATGCTTAAAGGTTTATGTTTAATGAACGTAGAAATGTTTATGATTAAAGGTTTATGTTTAATGAATGTAGAAATGTCTATGCTAAGTAATGAACTTTCCTATAAAAATTTAACATAAAAATAACACCCCTTTTAGCATTCACCGAGAAGACACTGAATAGATTACAGTTTTCAATTAGTGTGATTAGGGTGAATGGGTGACTTATATCGGTTTTTGTTTAACAGTTATTTAAAAACGTATCGGCTCTAAACCCCTCCAAAAAGAAATAAAATCTGACACGCGCATTCTCTCCAACTTTCCTGTGACATAAAATGTAGAAACTACGAACGATTACATGTCTTGTTGATCACTAACTTACCACGAAGTGGATGTTCATTTTACATTAAATTTATATTGTTAAATGATTGCACACTCTCAAATTTTAATTATTTTATCAATTCTTTATTTGCAGATATGTTTATAATCTTTTGAAATATAACAAAAAAGAAAGTAGATTTTCAATTCTTAGATGATAAACTATGCTGCGTAGATTGTAAAATAATTGTTGATTGTAAAGAAATTATGGATTTTTTTCAACATTAAGTTTCTGCTAATTGATGGTGGCCAATATAAATAAGTTCTTATTTTATGTAAACTTTATAAAACCTTTAGCCCCTATTCTAAAATCTTAATAATTGGAAAAAATATCAAACATCAAACATTATTCTCTAGGTAAGTATAGACAGAAAAATAATTGTATAAAATGTTAAAACAATATTGAAAAAGCAGTTTTTGTACCAACTTTGAATTAAATTGTTTTTATGGTAAATTATTTACTTTATGGGAAACATTATTAGTTTCTCGGAAATCAAAAACATTTTACTTAAATAAACAAATTTTGACAGAAATCCAAATGTCAAATGAAACATTTTACATAAAATAAATACATTTTAAATTAAAGACTAATATCAGACTGAATATTTAACAGGATTTTTTAAAATCAGAAATTCATAAATTTTATTCACATTTATTTTAAAGCATGGTGGAATCAAAATATCTTTTTTATTAGATTGCAATAAATAAATAAAAATTCTATTCAGAAATTCATAACAACATATAGAATGGGATTGTTTAAATGCCTTTAAAAAAACTTACCGTTCATTACAAGAATTCAATAAAAAGTGGCATTTTTTGTTTTTAATAAATTGATAAAACTTTTGTCATGCGTGTCTAATTCATTAAGAAATCAAATATATGAAAATATTAAAGAATGGAAAGTTGTCAATTCTAGATTTTTCGTACTTTCAATCTGTGTTCTAGTTTTTTTGTTGTTATTCTGGAATTTATCCACACTTTTTCCATTCTAGATATTATCAGAATTTCTGGCTTATTTTTCATTTCTTCTAGGATCCAATTGATCTCTAAGTCACTATATCCCTCATTTTCAAACAGGGGCCTCTGATACTCTTCTAGGTCTTGTTTTTTTTGTAACTCTTCCACAGTGATTTCTCTCTTATAAGGTCTCTGTAGAATAGCATTACATTACTTCTGAAGAGATTATGATATTTTGCTCTTTTTGTTCTTTGCTTGGATCCTTTGTGCAAGTGCTTGTATCTTGCCTTCTATTTTGTCCTCTAGTTCTTTTGCAACTTTTTCCATCTCTTCTATTTTTACATTGGAAACAACCGGCAGATGATATTCTTTCATCGCCATGCTGATGTATATTATTTTCTTTAGACTTGCATTGTTTTTGAAATTGAGGGCATGCTTTTTCTGACAACGTACACTCCTGTACAATATGTGATTTGATTCAGCTCATCCGTGATTTGATGTTTTGTAGAAGCAGCATTAATGTGTTAATTACTGCCTTGGTCGCTCTTGAAGCTCGGATTTTTGGCAGTTTCATGCTCATCAATTGTGTTCTAAGTTCTTCATCCGATGTCATTTCTTCATCATCTACCTCGTGCAATTCTGAAGGTGATGGTAGTGCTCCAAGTGTTGAGAAAGAACAAGTTTCATTGATAGTGATGCGAACCTAATAAGTCGCCACTTTGTATACAAAAGATATGTTAGTTGGTTCAATGGGTTCAATGCAAGTTCCCATATGAGTTCACAAAATTCTCATGTGTCACGAAATGTTATTTTGCAGAACAAGAATATCCATACACGTGAGAATGCTCAGTTTGATCAACTAAGACTGGTGGTGTGGCTCTGGAAATTATTCACAAACTTCACAAGAATATGGGTTTTCCCTTTTGTTTAATCTTACTTCGGTTGAAGTTCTCAGAAATCAAGAGGCCCACGAGCTGGGGCTAATACTTGAACCCTATATGAGATACATAGATATTTGAATGTTTCATTTAAGTTTTTTATCTCTCAAACACTGAGTTAGTAAAGAAATTGAGAACATAATTTTCCTCTCCCCAATTAACCATTTTCATACGTAGTAGTATATCTTTCATTTTGGTCTCTTGGTCTTACAGGACAGGACATTTTCTAGTCTGGTAGAGTATCCAGCTTCGTGCTATTACTTGAGGTAACATCACTCGGAGAAAGTGCACCATTCCCCGTAAATCTAATGTAAGTTTGCCATAGTGAGGAGATCTTATTTGGGTAGCGACTACTATGTGATTTTGAATATTTGGTCAGGGTTTACTTCTATGGAAAAAGTAGGCATTAAAGTTCTGTAGAGTGCGTTGATTTTTCAGAACAAGACTATTCACACACTTCACAAGAATATGGATTTTTGCTTTTGTTTTATATTACTTCAGTCAAAGTTCTCAGAAATCAAGGGGCCCACAACCTGGGGCTAACACTTGAACTCTATATGAGATAAATAGATATTTGAATGTTCTGTTAAAGTTCTTTGTCTCTCAAACACTGAGTTAGTAAAGAAAGTGTGAACATAATTTTCCTCTCCCCAATTAACCATTTTTATATGTTGTAGTATATATTTCATGTTCGTCTTATGGTCTTACTGGATTCCAGGACAAGAATTTATTTTGTCTGGTAGAGTATCCAGCTCCGTGCTATTACTTGAGGTAATATCACATGGAGTAGGTGCCCCATTCCTCGGAAAAACTGTGGGGTATCCGTAGTGAGGAGATCTTATTTGGGCTGTGGATACTATGTGATTTTGAATATTTTGTTTACTTCTGCAGAAAAGTATCCTCATGCCAGATTGTTCTTACACACCTTACAGAGAGCCCTTAGACACTCGAGAATGTCTAGTAGGTATTCAAGTTCTCTAGAGTGCGTTCTCATATTCTCTAACGTTGATTTATCAGAACAAGATTATTAACACAGTGTCTAGTAGTGATTTAAGTTCTCTTTTTGCCAGTGTGAGTTCGCATATGTTTCACTAAATTTGATTTTTCACAACAAGAATATCCACAAATTTCACAAAAATGTGGTTTTTCGCCAGTGTGCGTTCTCATATGCCTAACTAACCCTGATTTTTCAGAACAAGAATATTCACATACTTCACAAATATATGGCTTTTCGCCAGTGTGAGTTCGCATGTGTTTCACTAAATGTGATTTTCTAGAACAAGAATATCCACAAACTTCACAAAAATGTGGCTTTTCCCCGGTGTGTGTTCTGATATGTATAACTAATGTTGACTTAGTAGAACAAGAATATCCACACACTTCACAAGAATATGGCTTTTCCCCAGTATGAGTTCGCATATGAATCACTAAATGTGATTTTTCAGAACAAGAATATCCACAAACTTCACAAGAATGTGGCTTCTCGAGGGTGTGCGTTCGCATATGTGTTGCTAACGTTGATTTAGTAGCAAAACAATATCTACAAACTTCACAAGAATATGGCTTTTCTCCAGTGTGAGTTCTCATATGTCTCACTAATTTTGATTTGGTAGCGCAAGAATATTCACACACTTCACAAGAATGTGGTTTTTCGCCAGTGTGTGTTCTCATATGTGACACTAAATTTGATTTTAAAGAACAAGAATATCCACAAACTTCACAAGAATATGGTTTTTCGCCAGTATGCGTCCTGATATGTGACACTAATTTGGATTTTTCAAAACAAGAATATCCACACACTTCACAAGAATGTGGCTTTTCACCAGAGTGAGTTCTCACATGTATCTCTAAGGTTGATTTCTTCAAACAAGAATAGTCACAAAGCTTACAACAATGTGGGGTGTCCCCAGTGTGATTTCTCACATGTTTCACTAAAGTTGATTTATCAGCAAAAGCACATGCACACACTTCACAAGAATATGGCTTTTCCCCAGAGTGAGTTCTCATATGTCTCACTAAACTTGATTTTGTAGAACAAGAATATCCGCACACCTCACATGAATAGGGCTTTTCCCCAGTGTGTGTTCTCATATGTATCACTAAATTGATTTTTTGAGAACAAGAATATCCACACACTTCACAAGTATGTGGCTTTTCATTACTGTGCACCTGCATGTTTCACTAAAATTGATCGGAGAACAAGATTAACGTAGTTTTTAATATGCCATTTTACATTCGTATTTAATTCTAAATTTATAGGTTCTTATGAAGATTACAGAAACTGAACCTGCTTCATAAGAATATAACATACATTGTTGCTTCTGCTTTTCTTCATACAAGTGAGCAATTGTTGAGAGAATGTTAAAAACAAATTATATGTGATGAAGCAGGAACATCTGTTACTAAAAATAAAAGAAATAAAATATTTTTAGTTTTGTAAATTACATATTAGTTTTTTTATTATGATAAGATAAAACACATTTTAAATGTTTATATAAATAAAGTAAAACCAAGTTTATAATAAAAAATAAAACAAATTTAATTGTTTTTTATCATCAATCACATGTTAGTTTTTGCTTGTTGTAAATATGACAGGATGGAACTCACAAATGAGTTACAGTTTATTGAAACCCTCATATGAAACATAATCAAAACGACCAGATATTTCCTTACTTAGCAAAGAACTAGATGATACAGTCATTGCTAAGGATATGGTACAGAGACAATTATTCTATAACTTGTACACAAATTGCATTTTGGCGAGAAAATATTAAAACATTAATATATATATATATATATATATATGATACATTCATATATATATATACATATATATATGATATATTCATATATATACGTATATATATATATATATATATATATATATATATAAATATATATATATATGATACATTCATATATATCCAGAATGAGTTCGCATATGTATCCCTAAGATTAATTTCCTCGAATAAGAATAGCCACACAGCTTACAGGAATGTGGCTTGTCCCCAGTGTGAGTTCTCACGTTTCACGAGAGTCGATGTATAAGCAGAATATCCACACACTTCACAAGTATGTTGCTTTTTATCACTGTGCACCTGCATGTTTCACTAAAATTGATCGTAGAACAAGATTAACGTAGTTTGGAATAATTGTTGAGAGAATGTTAAAAATAAATTATATGTGATGAAGCAGGAACAGCTGTAAATAAAAATAAAAGAAATAAAAATTTTTTAGTTTTGTAAATCACATATAAATTGTGTTTATTATATTAAGGTAAAACATATTTTAAATGTTTATATAAAGTAAAACAAAGTCGATAATAAAAATAAAACAAATTCAATTTTTTGTATCATCAATCACATATTAGTTTTATTTTATTTTAAATGTTTATATAAATAAATAAAACAATGTCAATATTTTAAAATAAAACAAATTAAAATGTTTTTATCACATATTAGTTTTTGCTTGTTGTAAATATGATAGGATGGAACTCACAAACGAGTTACATTTTATTGAAAAGCTCATATGAAACGGAATCAAAATAATCAGATATTTCCTTACTTACTAAAGAACTAGAGGATACAGTTATTGCTTAGGATATTGTATATGCACTAAATAATTAAAAAGAAACACTAAAAGAAATATATTTTTAAAAACATCAAATAATTGAATAATCATGAATAATTAAAAAATGAAACAATGTTTTAAAATGCCAAATAATTTTTTTTAAATGCCAAATTTTTTTAAATGCCAAATATTTTTCAAATACTAAATAATTTTTTAAATACCAAGTTATTTTTTAAATACTAAATAATTTTTTTAAATGCCAATTTTTTTTAAATGACATTTAATTCTTTAAATGCCAAATAACTTGTACACAATTTTCATCTTGGCGAGAAACCATATATATATATGATAAATTGATATATAAATAAAAAAGTGAAGACTTATATTATCATAACCTCATATATATATATATATATATATATATATATATATATATATATATATATATATATAGATAGATATCGTCAAAGAATGAGAGTTCAATATAGAAACGTTGTTTTAATTTGAATAAAATAAAATATGCATCAAGTGCGCTTGAAACCAAATCACAACGTAATATTAGGGAAATAAATAAATATTTGTTTGAAATTCGTCACAAATATATATATAATTAAGAAATGAAACAATGTTTTAAAATGCCAAATAATTTTTTTAAATGCCAAATATTTTTCAAATACTAAATATTTTTTTAAATACAAAGTTATTTTTTAAATACCAAATAATTTTTTTAAATGCCAATTTTTTTTAAAATGACATTTAATTCTTTTAAATGCCAAATAACTTGTACACAATTTTCATCTTGGCGAGAAAACATATATATATATATATATATATATATATATATATATATATATATATATATATATATGATAAATTGATATATAAAAAAGTGAAGACTTATATTATCATAACCTCATATATACATATATATATATATATATATATATATATATATATATCGTCAAAGAATGAGAGTTCAATATAGAAACGTTGTTTTAATTTGAATAAAATAAAATACGCATCAAGTGCGCTTGAAACCAAATCACAACGTAATATTAGGGAAATAAATAAATATTTTTTTGAAATTCGTCACAAATATATATATATATATATATATATATATATATATATATATATATATATATGAGAGAGGGAGAGAGAGACTTTCCGATAGTAAAATTCTTCAGCGTGAAGGATGCATTGATTTTGCTTTAACTCCTCACAATCTAAACCAGCATAGGTTATGCATTCAAAACTGTAAAGCCTAATCTTTTTTTCATATAATGTTTCAACAACCTTAAAAATATCTGCAAAGATGGAGTAAGATAATATTAAAGATTTTAGATTAGGGGATAATTTCTTATATAAATTTAATGTTATTGTTTCCCACTTCAGGACCAGTTGACAGTTAATGGGACACGTCATCATTTGAAGTTTCAAAATTTTGTGGCAGGAGTGAGAGGAGTATATCGATTGTGGCTTTTTTTACGTTTTGGGAGATTAGAGCCCACAAGTTGTTAACTATTCTGTACTTTCACCTAACAAATTAATAAACAAAAGATATTTGTTACATTGTTAGGAATTAGAGTCTTCATCGTGTTAACTTTTCTGTAGATAGCTTACTGTACCTAACAAATTAATAAAAACAGAAACGCTTGTTATGTTTGGGGGATGAGAGTCTACATGTTGTTAACTTTTCTGTACTTTCACCTAACAAATTAATAAACATAATATACGTTTGTTACGTTTTGGGGGATTGGAGTCTACATGTTGTTACCTATTTTGTACTTTCACCTAACAAAAAATTTAAAAAAAGCAACGTTTGTTATGTGTTGGGGATTAGAGTCTACATGTTGTTAACTATTCTGTACTTTCACCTAACAAGTTCATAAGCGAAAGATACATTTGTTACGTTTTGGGGATTAGAGTATACATGTTGTAAACTATTCTGTACTTTCACCTAACAAATTAATTAACAAAACCAACTTTTGTTATGTGTTGGGGATTAAAGTCTACATGTTAACTATTCTGTACTTTCACATGACAAATTAATAAACAAAAGGTACGGTTTTTATGTTTTTGGGATTAGCGTCTTCATGTTGTTAACTATTCTGTATTTTCACCTAATAAATTAATAAACAAAAGAACCGGCAAAATATGTTTGTAATGTTTTGGGGATTAGAATCTACATGTTGTTAACTATTCTGTACTTTCACCCAACAAATTAATAAACAAAAGATACGTTTGTTACGTTTTGGGGGATTAGACTCTACATGTTGTTAAGTATTCTGTACTTTTACCTAACAAATTAATGAACAAAAGATACGTTTGTTACGTTTTGGGGATTAGAGACTACATGTTGTTAACTATTCTGTACTTTCACTTAACAAATTAATAAACAAAAGAACCGTCAAAATATCGTTGCTCAATTTCTTAAATTCAATTTAAGATTCACAGAGCTATCACTTTTTTTATTTGTTTATTGTATTTTGTATTCTGTTTCAATTAACAAAAAGCATCCCCTCATTAAAAATAAACTTATTGTTTAGAAAGCCATTCTAAACAAGAGAGGGGGGTTCCTGCTAACTAATTTGTACTTTCAACAAACACTTTCATAAACAAAACATGCACCTTCAAGTATAAACAAAAAACAAAACAAAACTAAAAATACAAATAATAATAGAGTTAATGTTTACAAGCTGGGTAAGTTTTTTGAGTTTAAACGCATTTTGAAGCGTTTATTCACTTTGAAAAATAATTATTCTCAGGTTTTTCATTAGAACAATAAAACGTGTCTAACAGGGGGCAGTCATCTGTGAATCTCGATAATCATTCACAAATCGAAAATTAAACAAATTGCTCATAGAAAGCCACCCAATAATTGTCACGGTGACACATTTTGCAATATTTGTTTAAACGGTATCTTTTGTTTATTAAATTGTTAGGTGAAAGTACACAATAGTTAACAACACTAAAGTTTTATGATGAATATTTTTGAGATGAGGATTGGTAATTATTGTTGTTGTATTATTTAGACTATTAATCTCATCTTGGTTGGTATTTTTTCCAAAACGTTTCAGCCGATGCACCCTCCGAAAATCTTCAGGTGTAGTCACACTGGGTGTAGCGAATTTTTTTTTTTTTTTTTTTGCTTTCCCAACGAACATAGTCATTACAAATTCAAGACGAAATTAGCACCAAGTCTTGTTTCTTTGTAATAAATCCGAGTCCATTTTTATATATATATATATATATATATATATATATATATATATATATATATATATATATATATATATATATATATAAGGAATATATATATATAAGGAATATATATTTTTGAGAAAAGGATTGAGTTTTTTTCTATTATTTAGATTATAATTCCCATCTTATTTTCTTTTTTCCACACATTGAAACTAAAAACAACATTTTTCACTAAATCCAATGCGAATACACCTAAGGATAGTCGGAGGTTACATCGGCCGAAACGTTGTGAAAAAACACAACCAAGATAAGATTAATATTCCCAATAAAACAAAAAAATATTTCTAATCCTAAAATCAAGGTTTTTCCTATCGCTCTCTCCTACCACAAAAAGTAGAAACTGCGACAGATTGTATGTCTCGTTGACTGCGATCTGGCCATGAAGTGGGTGCTCATTTTACATTAAATTTATATAACAAAGTCTTAAATATGTCTAAGTTTTGTTTTTAATTCTATTTTTCGGGATATTTTTAATGGCTCTCCAGACAAAAAGGCAAGCAAACAATAGATTTTGATTTTTTAAGAACTACATCGCCTTCAATTGTAAATATTAAGTAAATTTTTATCACATGCCCCAGTGTATTATAAATACCCCAACCTCCCCATGTTAAAAACGGTTTTCAGAATAAACACCACCTAACATTGAAAGCCGTTCTTAACATGGAGTGGTTGTGGGAGTGTTTATACTACGCTGGGGCAGGTCGTAAAACATACCATTTTTTCTATATTAAGTTTCTGCTAATTCGCCAATAGATTTTACATTAAATTTATATAACAAAGTCTTAAATATTCATAATTATTGTTTTTAATTCTAGTTTTCGGGATATTTTTAATGGCTTTTCAGACGTAATGCCAAACAAAAAAATAGATTTTGATTTTTTTTTAGCATTAAAACTATGTTGGCTTCGATTATAAATATTTACCAATTATTTTTTTGTATATTATATTTATGTTTATTGTTAATGGCCCATAAATGGGTGCTCATTTTTATGTAATCTTTATTAAAGAATGTGATCCCCATTCCAAACCCTCAAATATTGTTTCTATATTCAATTTCTGCTAATTGGTCAATAAATGTTTTTTATGTTATGTAAACTTTATAAAAGAAACTGTTCCCCATTATGAAATGTAAATGTTGGATAAAATATCAACATTCAAACGGAATTCTCTAACTGCATAATAGTTAAGTGTAGGCAGAAAAGATTTTTAAAAATATTAAAAGAACTTGATAAAAGCAAACTATGGAAGACCAAACTATGGAAGACCAAACA
>NW_027633247.1:85000-195000 GCF_053919585.1 Euprymna scolopes
ACTGTTAACGTTAAAAATGAGAACAGTATTCCGAATAATAATCCAAATAATGTTCATATTAAAAATTGTAAAACTAAATATTTCACATAAACAAATCCAATAAGAGGAAGGAATTGTACACACAGTGAAGTCAGTCAAATGACAAAAATAGATTTGGTCCAAGAAATTAAACTATGACGTCATGATTACGTAATGTGATTTGCAACTTATTGTTATCAAACTTGATTCGGTTAAACTTGCGATGACCTTCGCTCATTATTCCAGACTTAAACCTAAAACTTATTAGTCTGCCTGTTTTACATAAAATCAGCATTAAACGAACAACGATGAAAGTGTAGCACCTGTTTTAATTTGTTTGTTCATTCCATTCATGTTTTGCGTTATCATCATTGTAGCTAGTTCAAGAGAAGCTTTATTTGTCATGGGTTGTGCCTGTGCCCTCCTCCCATGCATTAACACCTTCTTTGATAGAGAAGTAGTTTAATGTTGTAAAATGATGCTCCGGCTCCCGGGTGTGAATATGGTCGAGAATAGAAAAGGACACAAATCAATACTTTACAATTTACTGCTCGCCGTGTAACTTGATCAAACGCTTTTTTATTTACCTTATATATTGTTTCAGGGGAAGGTAACTCTTCTGGGAGTTATGTCCCTTTAATTGCAAACATTGGTCACCGGATATCCGAGAAGAGAGACCCTCCCTGGACTGAACACGATAAACACTACACATTGTCTCACTGTAAATACGTTAATAAACTTCTCTTCTTTTATTTAAATCTACAGACCCTACCTGGACTGAACCGAGGCCGCCGAGATATATTATTAACATTAAGGCCGGTCAAATAGGAAATGTGACGTCACATGGAAAGTTTACGTTGAAGTCACGTTGAAGTCACGTTTGGGAACTGGGCCGTATCGAACGGCCATTTTGTTTCATTCCTCGCTCTAATAAACACTTGTGCCAATTTGTTTGCTTTTCTTTTAAAATGCCTAGTTGTTGTTGTGGACCACTATGCAAAGGTAATTACGCAGATGGACCCAAAGTGAGTGTATTTAAATTCCCTGACGATAAGGATTTACGTGATAAATGGACAAATGCTATCAAGCGAGAACACTTCGAGCCTACAAAATCAAGCCGGGTAAGTGTTGTTTACTTTTTTTTATTTTGTAAAAAAAAACAAAAATTATCTTTCGTTTTTTTTTTCATTTGTTTAAATTAAAAAAAAAAGTAATTATATGAAAAAAAAATTGAGAATTTTTTAATATACAATTATTTCTAATAATTAATGTTTTTATATATAATTATTTCTATTAATTAATTTTTTATATATATAATTATTTCTAATAATTATTTTTTTATATATAATTATTTCTATTAATTAATTCTATAGTTTTTTATATCAATGAGTAAAATTAATAGAAATAATTACATATAAACAAAAATTAATAAACTTGGTGCACGTGGAATTAGTGCATTTTTAATAATATGTTTTTTTAACATTTGCTTAATCGAATTCTATAATTTTCGTACCGTACAATTCTATAATATTTCCGTATAAATTACAAAAATTAATAAAAACAATTCTGTATAAACAAATTTAATTAATAAATATAATTATATATAAACCAAATTATATATAAACCAAAACAATGAAATGTAGTAAGAAAATATTTTAAAAGTCGACCGTATTGAATTATTCCTTTGATATATTTTTCACCATACTCTTTAAAATTTAGGAATGATTGTATACGTTTTTAGCGTATGAAATTCTTTCAAACAAGTGTTCTATACAGTTGTAACAAAAGCAAACTTCATTGCTGTAAATCTTTTAAAGATAAAAAAAAATCGGTTCAAATTCTGTAGAAGTACATTTAAAAGTTAACAGTCGTTTCTCTCCGATTGCGTTTGTTGTTACTATTAAAGTTAAAACAAAGTTCAACAAGTTAAAAATTAATCACTAACAAATTCTGGGTTTGTATTACTGTACTAAAAACTATACAAAATACTATTAAAAACTCGCCGAATATATGTCAACCTATGTCACGGTAACATATATTGAGCGAGTTTTTAACAGTATTTTATCCGTTTTTTTTTTATTTATAACATCTTTTCCCAAACTTACCGTGTTAAAGAGAGAATAAGACGTTATCTTGAATGTTCCAATACATCGGTAAACACTGTACGGTTTTCGAGCTGAATAAACATGTTACATTGAATAAAAACACGAAAAATATATCCAGTTAGGTAGAAAAGTAACTTATCTGCCCTTTGATAACATTTATTTGTTATATATTTTTGACAACTTTTTCGAATCTATGTGTACAGTAATACAAACCGAAAATTCTTGATGAATATTTTTTTAATTTCGTTACATTAATAACATTGCAAGATTATATAAGCGTATAGAATGATGAACATAAGAAATTTGAAATGTTGAAAACAGGTACAACTCTTTATATATAGAGATATTTCTTTTAATTATATATATATATATATATATATATATATATATATATATAAAACATTTATACATCTATATTAAACTGGTTATTCAGAGAAGATACCATGCTATTCTTTAAATGGTATTTTGAAGTCCACGTTTTATGGTACCTTCGTTTATTGCATTGTTAGGTGAAAGTATAAAATAGTTACAAAACACATTCTACTTCTTCATGTTAAGAATATATTTCTAAATAATAACGTTATTTCAGAACGGCACCTTCTGTTCATGAGTACAAAAAATAGTATAACTGTCTAAGAATTTTTTAAAATAGAGGTTATTAATTGTTAATCTTGAAATTTTAAGTTCTATGACTAAACATTTTTTACATTCCCATCAGTGTTTTAAATTTATTATTTTACCTAATTTAATGCTATACTCATTTACTGTATAACTTATCACTTATTTATTATTTTTTTTAGGTATGTGAACTGCATTTCCTTCAATGTGATATAATGCATGAAACCGCATGTTACGACCCCAAAACTGGAGTGACTCTTGCTGCAAAATTAATCCACCCTTGCGGAAAGATGCAATTCCACAAGTATGTGTAACCCAACCGTCAGCATCTAACAGAGAGTCTGCCAATGCCAAAAGAATGCGGCTAGAAAATGAGGCCGTAAAACATGCTTTGGCTGAAAGCATTGCCGACGATGTGGCATATAAAAAGAATATTAAGTTTGAAAGCCTTGAAGAATTGGAAGGAAAAATTACATTTCTGGACCAGATGTATTGGACTGTAGTTAAACATGACAAAACACTCATGATATGTCACATCACGAAATCACCCAATCCCAAAATAACTCTTTCTATAGTGATTGAGCATGATTGTTCAATACAGGTTTTCTGTAATGATGTGGAAATGCATATGATAGGGCAAGATAAAATTCCTACTCATGTAAGTGACATCATCACCTTAGAAAATGTCCTCAAAAACATGAAAAACCTGGATATAGAAGAACACAGAACCAACCTTCCAAATGTATTTACCTCATTGACTCTGATAATATCTTTTTTAACATTGCTCATAAATCAAACTGAAAAATATTGTGAAGTATTAAAATTTATATGTGAGCAGTTACAACTGCTGACACAGAATAGGTTTGATTATTCTGCAGAAATGTTTATATTTTGTTCACTATTTTATAACTGCTCTCAAAAATAATAAAAAACTTTTAAGAGACAGCAATAAACACATCTTACCCTGTCCTTCTACCATCAGGAGGTTAACTTTATCAAAATACATGGATCCTGTAGTTGAGCAACATGACAAATTCTTGATGTACATTAAGAATAAATTTAAATTGTTATCACAACAAGATGAGACAGTATCGTTACTTTTTTTTTTTTTTTACAAAGGCATCACCACATTATCAAGGCCCAGAGGCCACTCAAGGATAAGGGTTAAAGAGTGTACAGTAGAAATTGGTCAATATAGTAATCATTAGTAATGAAAATTTGGTAAATTTAATAACTTATATGGAACGGCTCATCAAGAACTTATTTACTTTAGACTTGAACACAATCATATTGTAGTCAGCCGGAAAGCAGGAAAACGGAAGACAATTCCACAGGCGTGCAGTTCTAAGAAAGAAGCTTTGTTCATGGAATCTACGTTTAGGTTTAGGCACAGATAAAGAGTGGGGGAAATTATTGATAGTGTTTACAGCTAGACGAGTGTTTCTTGTGAAAGTTTGGCGAGGGGGGACCATAGATTGAAGCTCAGTTGAACACTTTCCATGAAAATAACGATACATCAGAGACAAACTCGCAACATCTCTTCTGTGAGATAGAGGTTGCAAGGAGGAGAAAAGGACATCTCCTACGAGGCTACGAAGTCTATTTTGAACTCTATCAAGGCAGGACAAGTCCTTTCTAGCAGCTCCTGCCCAGATGTGGCAACAGTATTCCATCCTTGGACGTACCTGGCTCTTATATAGGTAGAGAATAGCATCAGCAGTGAGATATCTACTGGATCGATAGAAAGATCCCACCATTTTTCCAGCGACCTTGGCAACAGATTTGATATACGTGTTCCATTTAAGATCAGGAGTAATAGTCAAGCCCAGAAGCTTGTCAAAACTTGAGGCCTCCTGAAGACGAGAGCCATTCATTTCAATTGATGACAAATGTGAATTAGAATGTTGATGATGTAAAGATAGAAGCTTGGTTTTAGATGCATTAAAAGTAACCAGCCACTCCTTTCCCCATTGTACTACGTGCTCAAGATCAGAGGAGAGAGAATTGGAGAGAACTTGGTCGTTTACTGTCTTAGATGTGGTACCATAAATAGTAGTGTCTGAAATTCATTTAAACTCATACTTTGACTTTAAAGGAGGGACTATTGTTGGATCAGCATATAATACTTGTGAGGCTGCAACAAGTGCTTTTGCTTTCATGGTGAGCAGTATCTGTTCAAAATATAGAGACGTTGTGCATATTATGCCTACTAAATGCCTAAAAGCACAATCGTTATTAGAAATTCTAAAAGAAATTATAATTGGATTAGATTGGGTTTAAAGTAATATCTGTTATAACAGATTCCAATGCTATTAATAAGAAAGCCATGTCATTATTCACTTATCCACCAAGACTGTCGATAGTATATGCACATCCAGTTTTGAAGTCTCGGCCTCTTTTCTTTATATTTGATTCTGTGCACATGTTAAAGTGTATAAGAAAAAACTGGATCGGTCAAAAAGATGCCAACAAATGCATGATATTTCCTAGCTTTAATGAAATCAAACAAATGATATTTTAGAAGCCCCATTTACAACTTTGCAAGACATTCAAAAATTTGAAGCACAATCACTCTTAAAATATTGCTACAAATTAACTACAGAGGCCCTTTCACCTACAAATCTAGAAAAACAAAACGTAACATGTTTATTCAGCTCGAAAAACACACAGTGTTTACCGATGTATTGGAAAATTCAGAATGGTGCCCGACTTTCTCTTTAACACAGTAAGTTTGGGAAAAAGTGTTATAAATAATAAACTAGACAAAATACTTTTAAAAACCCACGGAATATATGTCAACCTATGTCACGGTAACATATATTGAGCAAGTTTCTAACAGTGTTTTGTCTAGTTTTATATTTATAGCACTTCTTCCCAAACTTACCGTGTTAAAGGGAGAGTCGGGTGCCATTTTTAATTTTCCAATACATCGGTAAACACAGTATGTTATTCGAGCTAAATAAACATGTTACATTAAATAAAAACACTGAAAACATATCCAGTGAGGTAGAAAAGTAACTTATCTTGCCTTTGATAACATTTGTCATATATTTGTTTTTTGACAACTTTTTCGAATCTATGTGTATAGTAATACAAACCCCAAATTATTTTTTTTATTCAACATAAGTAAAAATAAGTTGTTTTAGCTGTTTTGCATTTCACATTTGTAAAAGAAAATAAGAAAACTAAAGTTCAAGCCAAATTGAAATTGAATTTTTTTTTACGTTTGAACAAAAAATAATTATCAAAGCAAAAACAGTCGTGTTCTCGTCTAGTAAGTTTTTTTATTCAAGAAAATAAAAGGTACTCCTTAAAAAAAAAAAGTCCTCCCCCCCCAAAAAAAAAACAAACAAACACGGTTAATATATATATATATATATATATATATATATATATATATATATATACTAAGAAAAGAAAACATAACGAGAAAAAAAAAAGGCCAGTTGTCAATTTGGTTTCATTTCGTTTTGCGGTACACTCGATTTGACTTTTTGATCACCCGTCTGGTCGGCCATATTAGATATTTATCGTTAGTTATTTACACGAGACATACACATTTAAATCATGATTTTCTCTAGTTCAGATGGGTGCAGTAAATAAGCTTTTAACTCGAAATGACCCCTAATGTACTAATGTATAACATAAGACACAGAAAAGAAACATTTATAATGCGTACACAGCTTTATTTTCTCATATAATCAACATACGCTCTCCAGGGATATTACCTGCATGTTATATGTAATTTCATTCTAAAATGGATAAGTATCGAAATTTTTACGAAAATCGAATCATTAGTTGATTTTTGCTAGATTTATTAAATACGTTCGGAATGTCTACTACATGGGAACGTTATTTTAAAGCGCCAATTATGTAAACACGATTTTCGTCTCGCAATTTCATTATTTTCGTTAGATGAAAATTTTTTTAAAATTATTACTTGTGTATTTTGTCCTTCTTTTAAATGGTACAAAAGTTATACTGATAATATTAATTTATAATAAAGTTACATCGTGTTACATACAGGGTAATTCTGTGGTGAATTTTGGAAGTCCCTATCGATCTTGGTTGTGGTAACTGATTTTGAGACCTTTTTTTAATATTTGGATTGTGTAGAGGGACTAGAAAAACGTACCATTAACATCGTAACACCGGCTATAATTGCCGACTTAAATGCTGTATGGAATAACCATGATGATACTCTTCGTTGATCTGGTCCCTATACGCAAGAGAACTGCTAATAATTTTAACAATATACAAAAATAATTTAAATGCAAGACAAAAATCGTTCCTGTGTAGTGATGTTTTTGAAGCCATAGACATACATTTTTTAAGAAATCTAAAAAATCATGCATCCTCTACATTGGTTATGCATTTTGGTACCGGTTTATTTGTGATTAGTGTTTTCAGGTAAAATTCAATATTTTTTTTAAATACTGCCCCCCCCCCCCTTCCAAAAGTTTAAATCGCATTGGAAATAAAAAAACAATATTATTTCAGCACGGTACCAAAAATACATATGTACACAAAATTGTATGCTGCATCGTTCAACGTTTTTAATATTAAAAAAAGAACATGTATTCATTGTAAAACTTCGGATCTTCTTCAGTTTTTAGTAGATATTTCCGTGATTCTCGGTAGGCAACGTCCAGGGAACGTTGGAAACCGGCAGATTATACAGACTGCGCAAAGAGAAACGAGTACGAGCCAACAGGCGATAAAAATAGTAAGAAAAATGTAAAGGAATTATTTTAATAAGAAAAATATATATAAAAAAGGGCAGAGTATCATTGTGTCAACGTATTATAAACAACCCAACCTCCCCTATTAAGAACGGCTTTCGGAATAAACACCACCAACCCCAGAAGCTGCTCTTAACACAGAGAGGTTGGACTGTGTTCCTTTCGAAAGCCGTTCTTAACATGGGGAGGTTGGATGTGTTTATACTACGTAAGAAAAAAAGAAATAACTTTGCATACACAAGCCGTTCTTAACATGGGGAGGTTGGATGTGTTTATACTACGTAAGAAAAAAAGAAATAACTTTGCATACACAAGCCGTTCTTAACATGGGGAGGTTGGATGTGTTTATACTACGTAAGAAAAAAAGAAATAACTTTGCATACACAAGCCGTTCTTAACATGGGGAGGTTGGATGTGTTTATACTACGTAAGAAAAATAGAAATAACTTTGCATACACAAGCAAAACAAAAGAATATTTATTGCGGACTTATTCTTATCTTTATTGGTTGTTGTTTCACGACGTTTCGCCCAACTATTCATCTGGCCTTCGTCAGGTGGTAACCGCGACGAATAGAAACGTTGAATCTCCTAACTGCATTCTCAGCAATCCCTGCCATCTGTAGTTGTCGTCTCACCACGTTTTGGCCAAGTAAGCATCTGGCCGGCTTTGGGTAGGATTGAAACCGCTATCTTCAGACAATGCTCATCTGGAACCGTAGTCTCTATCAACTGCGCCACTTGGCCAAAACGTGGCTTAAAATTTTAAATGCAAAACCAAGTATCATGCTTCACTTGTGATCTAAATAGAATGATTCATTTCGAACGCGCCGCAGTCACGTCAAATAACCAAACCACTGTTGATTTTATGCGCCGGACCTTTCTGCTTGGGTGGTGATAATGGCTTGAATTTAAGTTTAATATACAAAAGACAACTATCTTGGTTCAGTTGTGCTCTGAACCGAAATATTCATTTCGTCATTTTTTGTCATATCAAAGAAACGCTTGGTGTTTTTATATGTAGAGCCTTTCTGCTTGTGCGTAAATTAAACTTGCCACATCTCAATAATGAATTCAAATTAAAATAATATATAAAAATAAAAATTGTAATACTGACCCCCCCCCTTCCGAAGGTTAAAATGGCTTTGTAAATAAAAACCAATATTATTTCAACACCAAAAATACATAAGTACCAAAATTGTACTTTGTATTATTCAACGCATTTAATATTAAAAAAATAACATGTACTGATTTACAATCTTCGGTACTTCTGCAGATTTAAGTAGGATCTTTTTTTCCGGGATTCTCTTTGGGCAATGCCCAGCGAACGACAAAAACCGCTGAATTATATTAAATTATATCGATCGATCAAAAAATAAATCCGAACGAACAGACGTTAAAAAGAATTAAATAAAAAGTAAAAGAATGATTTTAATAGGAAAAATAAAAGAAACGACAGAGTATAATTAAACCCACGTATTACTAAAACCCCGAGCCTTCCTCTGTTAAGAATGGCTGTCCAAATAAACACCTCCTAACCTCAGAAGCCGTTCTTAACACAAGGAGGTCGGGCTGTTTATTTCGTAAGCCGTTCTAAACATGGAGTGGTTGGATGTATTTATACTTCGGTCGGGCAGGTCGTAAGAAAAATCCACAAATAATTTTGCATACACAAGCAAAAAGAAATAAATGGAATGAAGTTAATTGTTACAAGAATTTGCCACAACAGCAAACGTGGTTTTTTCCTGTATATTTTTATGTTTAATTGATAGACAAATGTATAAATATTCTTGTAAAAAATAAACTATCCCCGTTGCATGTTATTTTGTAAAAAAATACTCAACGTTTTTTTTTTCCAATATATTTTTATTTGCTTTACAAATGTATAAAAAGTCTTTTAATAATAAACTTTAATAAATGTTATTTAGGGGAGAAAAAAAAATCAACGGTATGCGAAACAATTTTATCAATGCAAAGTCAGTTTCGTTTACGAAAAAAAGCCAACTCCATTCTCGTTGTATAATTTGGAATTTTAACGCTAGTTAAATGTGTAAACATTCTTGTAAAAATAACATTATTCAATTTCAATCCTTATAAAATACAATGCACCGGTAGGACAGGCAGAGCTTTATCACACAATTATTTTTGATTTACAAGCGTAAACATTGACGTCAGCTCCGTTAAAAATAAAAACGACTTATTTCACACCGTATCTCTCATTCCCACTCTCTGTACCTCTCTATCTGTAACTGTCGCTCCCTCCGAGTGTCTATAAACAGGACTTGTATCGCGTAGCTGGTCAGCATTTATGTTTTGGGATTGTAACATTTTCACAAGTAAATGATAGAATATCAGAGTGTAAAAGCGGAACAAATCCATGAATAATAAATAAAACGTAAGATTATTGTGCACGTACCGAAAAATGGCGGCGTGTTTAATAATTGATAAGTGTTCGTTTATTTGGTGGAATAACCGAATGTTGGTATTGTAGAATGAATAGTTCTAATCCAATCAGTCGGATATTTAACAGGGAGAAATCATTATTTTTTCGGATTTAAGGGGTAAGAATATGCGGATGTGTAAGAAATGTGTAGTCGTGAAAAGTATGTAAAAGTATAAAAGTACTCGGTGTAGAATGGTATCGTAAGAGTTGTCGGTAAAGTGAGGGTGACATTTTAGCTACTTTCTCTTTAGGTTAGGATGATGATGGTCATGACGCTCCTAGGACTTAATGTAATTTTTTATTATAACGAACTAATGTGTATGTAATTGCGGTCTATAGTTAGATAACGTAATCGCTAATGATGTAAACGTAGTAAGTTTTTATGTGCCATATTTTGTCAATCTTAGGAAGTTTCATCCAGATACGGAAAATTGCGTCTCTTTTCTTATTTATATACAAGATAATGAGATAATGTAGGTTCTCTTCTCCAGCCGTTTCAGCGCTTTAAGAGGCGATAAATTGTTTTAGCTGCAACAATTTCTTTTCTGCAAATACTCAGCCGATTCTGGAGCTTCCGTTATAAATATGTGGTCTTGTTCTTTTGTTTGTTTGTTTGTTTTGTTTTTGCTGAGGACGGCCTTTATTTTGTTTTAATTGAGAGACTCTTAATTTAGAGTCCTATCGCTTAAGATATCTGGTTAAGCTCCAGATGGAGTGTGTTGTATGTTACAACTTTGAATAGCAACAGTAACTCTTTAGTTGTGTCCTTGTAATTCTCGTAGTTTAACAACCGAACACTTCTCTACATTCCTATACCCTGGCCATTGACAATCGGGTTTCGCAATTTCTAATGTTGCTCTCCAGTTGTTTGCAATAGCTTTGCCATTGGAAGTAGCGAGGATGAACCAGTTAGCGACGGTTTGGGAGTTTTACATTATTAGCTGCTGATGACAAGGGACGTATAGGGGAGTCAATTCACAAATAATATCATGGTTGTAAGTGATGAGATATCATGGTCAAAACTGCTCGAATGAATCAACAAATGAATGGTGTAGTTTAAGATGTGTTTCTGATGCATTGTTGAATGAAGCCAATTGTGATTCTCTTTTTTACTTATGAGAGATGATATTTGTGTTTTCATTAAAAACAAAGACTTTCGTCGTTGACTGTTTATGTTTTAGGGCGAACCAGTGTATTATTTTTATTTTCAAAGACGTCGCTTTCTTTAATTTCCTCATCCAGGATTTAAATTTATTTGCTACAAATTTGGATTAGTGATAGCAAAACACTTTTTTTGAAAAAAAAATCCATGGTTTTATGAGTTTTTAATTCTCTATTATTTGTTGCTACAAATGATGGAAATACACGGATCTGCATAGATTTTATCAAGACTTTATATCTGAAATCGTCTCATTTCTCTCCTTTATCTTGGGTATAAGAACAATAATAAACTCATTGTTTACAAGATTATCAAGTGTGAGTTCTGAAATGTGTAGAAAGATTTTGTTTACGAGAACTTTAATATTAAAATTGTTCACATGAATATGGTTTTCACATTTTATGGTGTTTCATATGTTTCGTTAGATCTGATTTACGAAAACATGAAAATACACATTTTTCACAAGAATATGGGTTCCCCCTAATGTGAAATCTCATGTGGTTCGTTAGATGATGTTTGTGTGCACATGAATAATCACATAGTTTACAAGAATATGCCTTTTCTCCAGAGTGAATTCTCATGTGTTTATCTAGGTCTGATTTTTGTGAACATGAATATTTACATAGTTCACAAGAATATGGCTTTTCTCCAGTGTGAGATCTTATGTGTATCTTTAGATTGTTTTTTTTTGAACATGAAAATGGGCATAGTTCACAAGAATATGGCTTTTCTCCAGAGTGAGATCTTATATGTATCGCTAGATGTGATTTACTTAAACATGAATATCCACATTGTTCACAAGAATATGGCTTTCCACCTGTGTGACTTCTCATATGTTTCGCTAGATTTGGTTTTTCAGAACGTGAATATTGTTTTTCTTGACTGTGAGTACTCACCCCCATCGCTAGATTTTCTTTCTCAGAACGTGAATATTGACATTCTACAGGAGAATAGGGCTTTTCCCCAGTGTGAGTACTCGCATGCATCGCTAGATTTGGTTCCTCAGAACGTGAATATTGACATTGTTCATGAGAATCTGGCTTTTCTCCGGTGTGAGTACTCATATGCATCGCTAGGTTTTGTTTCTCAGAAAGTGAATATTGAAATTGTTCAGGAGAATATGGCTTTTCTCCAGAGTGAGTTCTTACGGGTTTTGCTGGATTTGATTAATCAGAACAAACAATTTCACCCCAATCCTCAGCGTGTTATATCATATGTCGCATTATATTTTCTGTCTGAGATAAACTCGATGCACATATTGTACAAAAATGAGGATTTTCTCTAGAGTGGCTGTATATGTTGAACTATATATCTTTATTGAGAAGAGGAAAATTCATATGCTAAACAATAGTATGGTTTATATTTACCGTGAAAGAATAACAATTTTGTTATAAAAAATTATTTAGATTTTTTCTAATAAATATTAGAATTTGAGATATGTTTTTGCCACAGATGTTGGTTTTCCGAACACGAATATGATTTTATCTGTAGAAAATGTTAAAGAAAATATAGACCCGTTCAGATTAAACACAACCGTTCAAGCAGGAACATCTGCAAAGAAAAATAAATTATATAAAATTTTATTATTTATTGCCAATATTATATAAAGTGATTCGTGTTAAAATATTTTTTTTAATTTTCATCATAAGTGAATTTGCTTGACTCTTTAAGAAATATTATTTCAAGATTTCGCTTTTATATTGATACAATTATAACTATGATTAATATCTTTTATATTGATACAATCATAACTATGATGAATATCTTTTATATTGATACAATCATAACTATGATGAATATCTTTTATATTGATACAATCATAACTATGATGAATATATTTTATATTGATACAATCATAACTATGATGAATATCTTTTATATTGATACAATCATAACTATGATGAATATCTTTTATATTGATACAATCATAACTATATTTGTTGACTTTTTAATGTTGATTTAATTCAAAAAATGTTTCATTTAAATTATTAATTTGTTGTTGACCTTTTAATGTTGTTTTAATTTGAAAAATTGTTCATCTCTCCCGAATTTTTTTCTTTTTCATAACAATCCAATGTTGCTTTTATTATAAAATTGTTTTATTAAAATTGTATTTCCTTATGCAGACTTAAATAATTATTTCGCGCTTCCACACTATTAGGACGACATTTTGTAGTCGATAAATGGAGTTTTCAGATTTTAAAAAAGCAATGATTTCTACTGATTTTTTTTGTTGTCGATTCTAATAAATTACAAGATAACTTCCAAATTATGCAGTCGAAATTACTTGAATATTATTGCATTATTAAACAAACCAACTTTAATCGTGTTAACAAGTGAAAAATTGCCACCATCCTGTTTAAATCAAAACGCAAAATTATCCCCCTTTTGAGCTCTCCTGTGTTTTATGGCCGTTTTCTTCCAAATCTATTTTCTGTAATAAATGATTTTTTCCCTTATCGATTTTCGTAATTTTTTTTATATAATCATCTTTTAAATACGAGGAATACGTCGATACCATCGTAAAATTCATGTGAAATTCAGGTTTACGATTTCCGAAAGTTCGTCCCAATAGTGTAGAAGCGCCGAAAAGTCGAATGTGCCTTTGCGCAAAGTATGCTTTATTGCCCGACGAAAAAAAAAAAAAAATAAGAGAAAAGATGTCAGTGAGAAGAAAAGGACATTTTCTGAGAAATCTAAATTTCTTTACTGGAAAAGTAGATTTGTCAACTATTGCTTAGGTAAAAATATGGAATTAATTTGACATAATAATAAAAAGAGAATAAAACGAAACGAATTTTAATTTCTATTCCATTTTTAAAACAACCCAACAAGTAGATTGCTTTCGACAAGTTTTAACTTCTATTTGAAGTTATTTTTTAATGAATCATTTTTTTTTGTTATTCTTGAAATTTAAATTTATTTTTACATGACAAGTAAGTACGTAACTCTGTTTTCATCTGAAATGCGTTCTTATAAAAGATCACTAATTTACACACGCACTAAAATATAAATGGTAAATTGAAAATATTCATTCACAATGGTTGGCATCTAGAAAATAATTTATTATTAAAGAAATTTTCATTTTGTAAATTTTGTTTCACAATAAAATAAATCATTTTTTATGCTTTTAAATTGGACTAAAAAAATAAAAATAAAACATTTTAAATTTAAGATCATTTATTTGTGGCGCTTGTATAGTTTAACCAAGACATTAAAAAAAAAAAAAAAAAAAAAAAAAAAACAGAAAAAGAAGTTATATTTTAAGTATCCGTTTTGGACAGAAAATCTCAAGAAAAAAAAAAGGAAAAAGAAAAAAAAAAGGAAAAGTTCACTTAATTTGATCGAGTAAATTTTGTTTTTAATTTTTACAGCGGAAAAACGCGTTTTTATAGCAGCGCGTTGAATGTGGCATCTTGAACTTTTTTTTGAACAAGCCACGGAGAAATAACTCAATTTAAAGCGCCAACACTCCCCCCCCCCGTCCTTAATGCTAGCTTTTCTTCGGAAAAATCGAACCTTTTGTTTGGTATTATAAATTGTTTTTACACTGTAATAATAATAATAATAATAATAATAATAATAATATATATATATATATATATATATATATATATATATATATATATATACTTGATGTAATTTAGTGTGTTTTTTTTTTCAGGGTACTTCTTTCCATAACGGGTTTTCAATATTTTCATTTTTTAATATCTTTACTAAACTGTACAAGTACCTTTCCTTCGTTTTTTTTTCAAAATTTTTAAATCATAAAATCTGTGTTTTTATAAACAGTATTGGGAAATTATTAAAATATAAGGTGCGTTTATTACATCTAAAGTCGAAATACAGACTTAAAAATAAACCTAATTGTATCTAAAGCTGAAATACAAACTTTCAAGTAAAACCAATGGTATCTACTTTATTATCATGTCACAGTAATGAACATATCCAAAAATTGCGAAAAACGATGAGGTAGAAAAGTAAATATTAATTAAATATGTTTCGAATACGATTAACGAACATTGAGATTTGGTAAATAAAAGAAACCGAAGAGAATATGATTTTCCTTGTGGGGGGAAACTACTTGATCAGATTAAGTTTTTTTTTTTTTTTTTTTTTTGCATGAAAACTTTATTCCATAACGAGTACGTACAATATATTTTTGGTAAATTTTTAGTTTACCGACCCCTCGACATTCACTTTTAATTTGTCGACTTTTATAAATTTTCGAGTACGCTGAGAACGAATATCCCATTTATTATTTGCGCAAACACGTAGTTATCCGTATTTGAAGACATTCAGTATCCAACGTAATCCTTATCATTTTTAATGGCAGACATCCTGTTTACCAATAGAGAAAAAACGCCAAAAAAAAAAAAAAAAGCTAAATATGCCACATGTAACTGGAATCCCCTCTTCCCCACCACTTGTGTTGACGCAAACAAAAAAAAAAAAGTTTATTGGAGGAGGAAGGGAAAATTTCCAAGAAATCTTGATCGAAAGGAAATAACGTAAAGACAAAACCACAAATTAAAAACAGTACTTAGAGGAATATTTATTAAAATAAATTAAAAGGTAAATATATCCTTGTTTTATCGTTATTTTCATGGCAGGTGCTCGTCTGAACTCCAATCCCTGGTCCCCCCTCGCCAATCTTTCACGAAAAACACCCGTCTAGCTCAATCCACTGTGAAAAATTTCCCCCACTCTATATCTGTGCCTAAATCAAAACGCGGATTTCATGAGCAAAGCTTCTTTCCTCGAACTGCACGCCTGTGGAACTCTGTTCCGTCTGTCTGCTTCCCTCCGGACTACAACTTGGATGTCTTCAAGTCTTATGTTAACAAATTCCTAATGAACCGCCCCCCTAATTAAACACTTCATAAAATCTCCTCACTAACGTGATGTACTTACAATAACCCTTATCCCTGAGTGGCTTCCGGGCCTTGATAAGTGGTGATCACTGTGTAAAAAAAAAAAAAAAAAAAAAAATTACCTTTCGCTACAACAAAACACCGACCACTAATTTGTTTTTTGTTTTTTTTAGGGATATTCGATGTTGCTGGGCACAAATCTGATGATCAAATCCGTCGCAAAATTACGATTTGCATGGTATTTACCCCTTTTAATTTATCTAAAAAAAAAAAAAAATTAAGTTTACACGAGCGGTTTACAAAAGCATATCTTATGTTTTTCGTTCTTTTTGGGGGGCCACAGCACAAACGCCCCCACCCCTCCGCCGCCTCCCTCAAATGTAAACACCGACATTCTGTGAAATGTTGAATATTATTCTCCTCGATAAATGTCGGCGCGTGACTTATGTAAAAACGGTTAATTAAACCGCAGAAGCACCTGCTAACCTATACAAGTTCTATAATGGAATCCCCCCCCCAAAAAAAACACAAAACATAACCGCTCGCGAAAACTTACTGACAGCAATATTTTTACTTTTAAATGAGCTGAACACTTTATTTTATGAAAAATATTTCTTGTCATTTAAAATGTCCGCCATGTATTCATGCGCTTAGTGAAACGTCAAGTGACTATGCGCGTGCACGCAGTTTAGTAAGAAAAGTGAACAAAATTAATGTAATTAAGAAAGTGAACAAAATTAATGTAATTAAGAAAGTGAACAAAATTAATGTAATTAAGAAAGTGAACAAAATTAATGTAATTAAGAAAGTGAAAAAAAATTTATGTAATTAAGAAAGTGAAAAAAAATTAATGTAATTAAGAGAGTGAAAAAAAAATTAATGTAATTAAGAAAGTGAAAAAAAATTAATGTAATTAAGAAAGTGACAAAAATATTGTCCGTTTCGATACCGGGAAACGGAAAAATGTCCGGAAGGGTGAGTGGGGTGGGGTCATTTCGGCCTTGAAGCCGAAAAATGTTTTTGGGGCCATGTTTTGGCCCCTTTGGCTCTTTTTGGCGTTTTTTCCTAAACGGGAAACAAGATGGCCGCCAGCAAAACAATAGTGATTACGTTGGATACTGAATGTCTTCAAATATTGATAACTACTTGTTTGCGCAAAAAATGAATGCGATATTCGTTTTCAATGTACCCGAAATTTTTTTAAAGTCGACAAATTAAAGGTGAATGCCGAGGGGTCGGTAAACTAAAAAAAAAAAATGCCATATTTTTTTCACTTATTTAATGTCTTGATTAAACTGTACAAGTACCTTGGTTTTTTTTTTTTTTTTTTTTTTTTTTTTTTTTTTTTTTGTTGTTGTAAATTAATTTCCTACATCGTTTTTTTTTTTTTTTTTCGTAATTTTTGGACATTACTGCGACATGATAAAACCGGGGGCGATTTTTAATCATATATTTTGGTTAAATAAATTTTAAAATTTTATATTATAAAAGGTGTATAAAGTCTATATTTTATGAATGTAAAAGTTTGTTTAAAAGTTCAAATAAAGTTTGTAAGCAAGTGAAAAAAAAAATAACATCTCGTTTTTCTTTTCTTTTTCTTTTTTTTTTTTAAATAAAACTAACTGACTTATTTTAATAAAACTAACATTGACGTTTGACTTAAAACATTGCCGATGACGAATTTTTCGTATACACCGCCATGTTCCCAGTATCTCAGAAAAACGGGGATGCCAAAGTAAAAGAAAGCCAGAATTATTATTAAATCTATCTCTTCATAAACAGCATTTTTCCGAATTAAAAAATTCATAGTATACTTTATTTTATTTATTTATTTATTTATTATACCTCATAGTAATGGCGTATTCCATATAATATATTAATGAATTATTTGTTTTTCATACAGTATCGCCATTGCTTTCTGTAAAAAAAAGAAGTTTTTCTTCAGTGTGTGCAAAATACGGGGACGATTTTTCATCATATATTTTGGATAAATAAATTTTAAAATTTTACATTATAAAACGTGGTTATCTTTCAGATGCAAGGTTCATTGTTTACTTGCGGTTTTAAGGATGTAAGATTCCGTTGTACGGAAGACCAAATCGGCCAAAATGTCTATGATGTTTTTATTGGCGCTTTTCTTCGTATTTTTAATAACATTTTTTTGCACCATTTACAAGTTCTTTTTACAAATAATTTTTTTAATACTGTAATAGTAAAATAAAGACACATTTATTAATTATACGGAAAAAGTATCTCGTAATGTTTTTACACGAGATTTTTTTCCTGTTGATTTCTCTTTTTTAATATTAAAATTGATTTAAAGTGATTTTCAAGCCTTTAAAATGACGGAGTCTATAATGAAAACCAAATTACCGTTAAAATTAAAATAATCTTTATTAGAAATTTGTAACAAAATAACAAAATTATAAAACTATTAGATTATAATTAAAAACTTTTAATTAAACAACGTGAACATTTTATAATGAGTGTTTTCATGAAATGTATTTTTAATAATAAAAAAAGTGAACTTTTTTTACTTAAACTTCATAAAAAAAAAACGTATCCAATATAGAATTTTACTAAAATAATTTTACTATTACAGTATTAAAAAAAATATTTGTAAAAAAAAACTTGTAAATGGTGCAAAAAAATGTTATTAAAAAATACGAAGAAAAGCGCCAATAAAAACATCGTAGACGTATATTATCATTTAAACAGTATATCAATTTAAATATTTAAATTCAGTAAATAAATTTAAATATTTAAATTATGGCCGATTTGGTCTTCCGTACAACGGAATCTTACATCGTTACAATCGCAAGTAAACAAGGAACCTTGCATCTGAAAGATAACCTAAAACGTGAATAAAGTCTATTTTTTTATGCATTAAAAGTTCAAATAAAATTTGTAATTTCAATGAAAAAAAAAAACATCTCGTTTTTTTCATTGACGTTTGACTTAAAACATTGCCGATGACAGAATTTTCCACATGTTCCTAAGTATCTCAGAACAACGGGGATGCCAAAGTAATCTCTTCTTAAACAGCATTTTGCCGAATTAAAAAAGTATCATATTATACTTTATTTATTCATTTATTTTTTTATTCTATTTTTTTTATTTACACCTCAGCGTAATGCCGTAATATATTCCTGAATAATTTGGGCACTTGTACAGTTTAGTCAAGACATTAAAAAAAGGAACATATCGAAAAAAAAGGTTATATTGTATGTATCCGTTATGGAACGAAGTTCTCCGGAAAAGAATTTCACTTAATTTCATCAAGTATTTTTTTTTTTTTTTTTTTTTTTTTTACAGCGAAAAGAAATGTTATGATACCAAGCAAAAGGTTCGATTTTAGTAATAAAAGCTAGAATGGGGAGGGCGTATCGGCGCTTTACATGGAGTTATCTCCGTTGTTTTTATAAAATTCAAACAAATTAAAAAAAAAAAACAAAACAAGATGTCTGCTTCAACACGCTCTCATAAAAACGTGTTTTTCCGCTGTAAAAAAAAATTAAATAAAAAAAAACTAGAAACTCCCACAAACGAAAAATGGATCAAAAATTAAAATATATGACAAATTAATGTTACCAAAGGCAAGATAAATTATTCTATTACCTACCTGAATAGGTTTTGTGTGATTGTCCCTATTTTAATCTGAAACACAAGTAGTGCCGATTTGGTAAGTTAGGACGAGAAAATGGCCAACATGCAATCATTTAACTGGGAAGTCTCGATAATCACTTAAATCATGACAACAAAGCAATACTGATAGAAATTTATCCAATTAATTTCACGGTGACACTTATTGGATCAATTTCTTTCAGTATTTAGTTTATTTGTAGAGTTTTAAGCCAATAATGACACTTCAAAAAGGCATTTCTTGTCGGTCATATTTTCTTTTTAACTCTGCAACTCGGCACTTATTTTATATTTTTTTCGAACGGAATAAAACTTCATAATATGTTAGAAAACCCATTCCGTGTTTGTATTACTGTACACATAGATTCGAAAAAGTTGTCAAAAAACAAATATATAACAAATAAATGTTATCAAAGGCAAGATAAGTTACTTTTCTACCTAACTGGATATATTTTTCGTGTTTTTATTCAATGTAACATGTTTATTCAGCTCGAAAAGCATACAGTTTTTACTGATGTATTGGAAAATTCAAGATGGCGTCTAATTCTGTCTTTAACATGGTAAGTTCAGGAAAAGATGTTATACATAATAAAGTAGACAAAATACTGTTAGAAATTCGCTCATTATATGTTACCGTGACATAAGTTGACATATATTCGGTGTTTTTTTAATAGTATTTTGTCTAGTTTATTATTTATATCACCTTTTCCCAAACTTACCGCGTTAAAGAGAGTGTTGGGTGCCATTTTGAATTTTCCAATACATTGGTAAACACTGCATGTTTTTCGAGCTGATTAAACATGTTACATTGAATAAAAACACAAAAAAATATATCCAGTTTGGTAGGAAAGTAACTTATCTTGCCTTTGATAACATTTGTTATATATTTGTTTATTAAAAACTTTTTCGAATCTGTGTACAGTAATTACAAACCCGAAATTCCAAGCTTATCCAGATACATAAAAGAATAACTTATCTTGCCTTTGGTAATATTTTTTGTTTCTTTGTTTGAATTTAAAAAACAATTTTCTTTGTTCGTTGGCTTCTCTGTTACCGTTTTATGAACAATTATTTTTTCAGCTTAAACATTTAAAATTATTATTTTAAACACTCCATAAGGTATATTCGTATATATGAAGACACCATAAAAATTTTGAGTATATTTCTCTGGTATTTGACCCTCATCGTAAGGATTACACAAACTCAAATTTCTTTCTATGCAGGTTGTGTGTAATGTTGAATGGTCGGAATGTATAACATTAGAATGTAGTTCACAACGTTGTGTTGTTGCAGTAGAATTGCGTTAAACGATCGTTATAATTGCTTACTATTCGATGTACTGGAGAAAAAAAAGAAACAGATTTTGTTGCTAAAAAACAACAAAAAAAACAACTGTTTATCATTATAATTAGAACACTTGGTTTGAGTCGGGTTTTTTTTTTTTCAGATTAATTTTGCTTATTTCTAGGTTACATTCAATTTTTATGGTATCTGTTGTATATTAAATTATAGATGAAACTACAGAATAGCTTCCTTTGGCGCTCCCTATGTTAAGTATGGGTTTCTAAATAACCCAATTATTTCAGCACGGCCCGTATTTTGTATAAGTACTCGAAAGTTGTGGTACTAGTGGAGAGAGTGATCCGCGCTATTTTTTTTAAATCGTATTTCCAAGTTTAATTAAAGTTTTATAATGTATTTTTTATTCACTTGTAAGGTTGAAGTATAGAATAGGTACAAAACACCCTCCCTATGTTAAGAATGGCTTTTTAAATAATAACGTTATTATTTACGTCCGGATCACTCTCTGCACTAGTACCAGAAATTTAATTGGTAAATGTGTAATTTTCCACTCAAAAGGGCTGCCGACTGTGAAGACCACTTATACGTTTGCTGTTTTATAACGGTGCCCCAAAATGTGTACAGAAAGCAATTTACTATTAAAAATATTTTTATTTTCAATTTTAATGGGAAAATAAAAATCACTTAGTGTTATAAATGGATTCAACATTAAACAAATATTAACAACCCTCTTACTCCTTACAAATTGAATTACAACTTTGGTATAGAACCTATTCTATACTTTAACCTTACAATTGAATAAAAAAAATACATAAAACTTGGAAATATGATTTAAAAAATAGCGCGGATCACTCTCTGCACTAGTACCTTAAAGTTTTATGATGTATTTTTTTATTAAATTGTAAGGTTAAAAGTATAGAATAGGTACAAAACACCCTCCCCATATTAAGAATGACTTTTTAAATAATAACGTTATTATTTACGTCCGGATCACTCTCTGCACTAGTCCCAACTTTAATTAAACATGGAAATACGATTTAAAAAATAGCGCGGATCACTCTCTGCTAGGTGTATCAGAATTTTTGTAGGAATTTTTGACACCCCTAACACGAAACTGCGAATAAAATATAAAAATCTCGTAATTTCTCTGTTAAAAGTGGGTTTTTTTAATTTTTTTTATGGATTATACTTCCAAAACAAACTATTAAAGTTGTTTTAAAAGTAATAGAAATATAATATATATTTTTTAAAACAGTAATATTTTTTAATATATTTTTTTTAAACAGTGATGAATTTTCCGAACTCAATATTTTTCAATTTTTTAACTTTAAAAATCTATCAAAATTTTTCTATTGATTCTATTTTTACGATATTTTCAGGGTCAATGTGAAATCTTATGTTCTTTCCAATAAACCGAATATAATATTTTAGACAAAAGGTTTTTTTAATTCACGCCCCCCCCCCATTTTCACGTGTCTATTAAAAAGTAAATAATTAATTTACTCACCAAAGTGTTATATATCACAAATTAAAGAGAAAAGGTCAATAAATAATATATTCAAATTTAAAACAAAAAAATCGCAGTGTTTTTTTAGAAATTTACCTGTAAAGTCCGAAGTTTAAAACCTTTAAAAAATAAAAAAAACACGTTGTTTTTTTTTTTTTTTAATGAAACCTTGGTCCTTGCTCCTTTAATTGAAAAAAAAAATAGGGCTTGAATTACATTTTTCGAGGAGTTGTAATCTTGGAAAGATGGGGTGGAATTATTCACTATTTTCACGAGATTTCTGAGACACCTATCTCTGCACTAGTACCAAATTTCTTTACCATTTAAACAAATTTTTCAAGCAAGACCTGGTAAACGCAACGCAAGATCTGGTAAAAAAAAGACATCAAAATTTTCATAGAAATAAAAAAATATTATTTAAAATGCATTAAATTGTTAATTGTTAGGGAATAAAATATCGAAAAATAAAAACTTACCTTTACTTCTAAGCAATTCAATACGAAAAAAATGCCATGAAAATTGGATAATTTTTTTTGTTTTTGTTCAAAACTGTCAATTTTGTTCGGTTTCTTGGGATTTTTTTTGTAAATTCATACAAGTTCGATTCTGCGTGTTTAAATCAAAAACACGATTGAAACGTAGATTAAAAAATGACTGAATTAATATTGAAAAATTAAAATGAAAATAAAATATAAAAACGAAAAACGATTATAATAAAACGTTTTAAATTCTTAAAAGTTCGTTAATTACGTGTGAATAAACGTTTTCCGATGATGTTTGCAACGTATTGTCCATTCAAAAGACGAAAATAATTAAAGGTAAAAAAACGAATAAAATTAAGATATCTTTGTTCTGCATTAGTTATATGCAAACGGTCAACACAACAACACTGTCATGAAATTTGCTTTTACACTGGGACTCGCCACCATCGAAAGATAAGATAAGCAGGTACGATGTGCAATGTTATATTTATGTAAAAATGGCACCAATAAATATTGTTGCTGGACTTTAATAAATGTCTGTAGTTAAATTTTTCATGAAGAAAAAAAAGGCCAAGTTAAAAAACGTTTTAAAAAAAGTCATAAAAATTTTAAATTGAAAATTGTTTTTGTTAATCATACTAAATTAAATCGTAAGATGCGTTTAAATATATTTTAATTTATGCAGATGTATATTCATTATTCTTATAGCGACAATTTCAATAGTGATTTTTATACCTAATACATTGTAATGCCTCCTAGCGTGTCCTGGCCGTAAACTACGCTTAAATGTGATATTTTAGTTGACGCAAATTTCATATTTAATAATATAGAGCCATTATCCGATTGGTTATATATATTCTACCCGATATATAGTAGTGATTACAAAAGTTAACAAAAACATTACTTGGATGCCATCAGCTTGAATAGACACAAAATATTTAACGTTCCAACTCCAATCGATATCATTTGAACTAACTTGAAATGGATAAGATAGTTAAAAATGAAACAACATTAACGTTTAAATGTATACTTACGCATGTATTGAAAGGCGATTTAATTTGATTTATGCATGCGAATTGTGAATATTATTTTCAATTTTAACACCTTAGCAATTATTTTTACTTGATAAATACCAAATCGAATTTGTTCGACAGATTCAAATCTCTTATATATTTTTAAAGTCTGTTTACCAACCATTTACAGAAGAGTTTTGTAAAAAAAACTTCAGTACACAGTCAGAAGACAGACACAATCTTTTTGTAAACAAATGGGGATTAAGCGGTTGGACAAAGTTAGAACGTTGTTAATTCACATGTCTGTCATAGAATCACCGAGATAGTTGCTTGTCTTGCTGTACTGATGAGCTGTGATACAGCGAAACAATACTTTATGTGGATGATTATAATGCTCCCTATCTTAGGCTGTGATGAAAAAATGCTATTAGCGTATTAAGCGATGTCAATCTTTGTGTAAATAAATAGAGTTTAAGAAATAAATAAAGCTTAGGCGTTTGAACAATGTTTAAACATTGTTAATTCACATGCAGTCATAGCAACAGTCGAATAGCGTAAGTGTTAGAAGCGCCGACTGTCGACTAGGCGGTCGAGTTTCAATCCTGGCTTGTCTATTCGCACTGATGAGCTGTGATGCAGCAAAAGAGTAATTAGTTTGAGAGACATGTAGAAATTAGTCGTTGGTTGTCAGAGACAATTCGACAGTCGTTAGTTAGCGAAGGAAGATCCACTGACCATAAAAGCTGCGAGCATCGGGTAATGTTGGCAAGTATCGATAGTAACAATCGGTTTTACGATGGTGAAACATATGTAAATAAAGTTGCTGTAATTCGTCAATAGTTGGTAGTCAGAAAGGAGTCGACAGTCGTTAGTCAGCGAAGGAAGATCCACTGACCATAAAAGCTGCGAGCATCGGATAATGTCGGCAAATATCGATAGTAACAATCGGTTTTACGATGGTGAAACATTTGTAAATAAAGTTGCTGTAATTAGTATATAGTTGGTAGTCAGAGAGGACTCGACAGTCGTTAGTCAGCGAAGGAAGATCCACTGACCATAAAAGCTGCGAGCATCGGATAATGTTGGCAAGTATCGATAGTAACAATCGGTTTTACGATGGTGAAACATTTGTAAATAAAGTTGCTGTAATTCGTCAATAGTTGGTAGTCAGAGAGGAGTCGATAGTCGTTAGTCAGCGGAGGAAGGATGATCTACTGACATCCTGACTGCGAGCATAAGAGTATGGATGAAAATGTCGATAGTACCAATCAGCTTAACAATGCTGAAACATTGCTGTAATTACAAGGTATTACTAATCTATAATTGCAGATTTTCAAAGGATTCGTTAAATCAAGATCAAACAGATTAGTTCTGTTTTTTCACGTATATATATATTTATATATATATATATATATATATATATATATATATATATATATATATATATATATATTCAAAGGATTCGTTAAATCAAGATCAAACATTAGATGAGTTTTGTTTATTCATTGGTAAATAATGTTAAAATTTTAGAGAATTCTTATCCATTTTTTGGTATATGTCCTGTGTGTATTCTCATCACTAGACGATCCAATATATCAACACACATATATGTATGTAGTTATATATATATATATATATATATATATATATATATATATATATATATATATAACTATATATATATATATATATAACTATATATATATATATATATATAACTATATATATATATATACATATATATATATATGCACACATATATATACATATATATACATATATATACACATATTGCATTGTAAATTTTAATTCAAGCTATTATATATATAAATAATTTTAAAGTTTAATTCAAGCTATTATATATATAAATAATTTTAAAGTTTAATTCAAGCCATTAGATATAAAAATAATTTTAAAGTTTAATTCAAGCTATTATATATAAAATAATTTTAAATTTTAATTAATGCCATCATATAAAAATACTTTTCAATTTTAATTCAAGCTATTATATATAAAAATAACATTAAAGTTTAATTCAAGCTATATATATATATATATATATATATATATATATATATATATATAAAAATTTAAAGTTTAATTCAAGCCATTATATATAAAAATAATTTTCAAGTTTAATTAAAGCCATTATTTATAAAAAATAATTTTAAAATTGAATTAAAACTATTATATATAAAAATAAAAATAATTTTAAATGTTTAATTCAAGCTATTATATATATAAACAAATTTAAAGTTTAATTCAATCCATTATATATAAAATAAAAATAATTTTAAAGTTTAATTAAAACAATTATATATAAAAATAAAAATAATTTTCAATGTAATGAAAGCCATTATTTATAAAAAATAATTTTAAATTTTAATTAAAACTATTATATTTAAAATAAAAATAACGTTAAAGTGTAATTAAAGCCGTTATATATGAAAATTAGAACAAACAAACAAATAATTGTATGAAATCAATTGTAATGTCATCGCGATGGGTCGCCAACTAGAGCAATCAATCAATCGAGTTGATTGTGAAATTGTGCGATTTCACCGATTTTGATGACAATAAAAATATTGGTGTGGGACTGCAGGTGTTGATGTTAGTCCTGCTGACTAAAAAAAGAAAAAAAAATAATACGATAAAATAAAAATAATGTGTAAAATGTATATATAAAGTCCGTTGATGGTATGGAACTTTGATTAATTTCGGTAGATACCACCAACGGACTTCATATACACCGGACATACCAGAAATTTGGTTATAAAATAATTATACATTGAGGTGAGGAATGATAGACGAATAAACATTTAGACATTTCTCTACTCAAACATAACTGTCTACATTTGTTTGTTTTTCTTTTCTTTACTTTTATGATTCCGGTCTTTCTTCGCGTTGTTTTTGGCTTTTAAAACTTCCATATATCCCTTTACCAACAATGCTTCAAGCAAAGTACTACCTACTCTTTATATATATATATATATATATATACTGTATATGTATACTATATATGTATACTATATATATATACTATATATATATATATATACTATATATATACTATATATATATATGCATAATATATGTATACTATATATATATACTATATATATATTACATATATACTATATATATATACTATATATATACTATATATATACTATATATATACTAGATATATATATATACAAGATATATATATATACTAGATATATATGTATATATATATATACTAGATATATATATATATATACTAGATATATATATATATATATACTAGATATATATATACTAGATATATATATACTAGATATATATATATACTAGATATATATATATATATATACTATATATATATATACTAGATATATATACTATATATATACTATATATATATATATATATATATATATACTAGATATATATATATACTAGATATGTATATATACTAGATATATATATACATACATATTAGATATTTATATATATACATACTAGATATATATATGTACTATATATATATATATATATATATATATATATATATATATATATATATATATACTGGATATATATATATATATATATATATACTATATATATATATATACTAGATATATATATATATATACTATATATATACTATATATATATATACTAGATATATATATATATATATATATGTATATATACTAGATATATATATATATATATACTATATATATATACTAGATATATATATATATATATATATACTATATATATATATATATATATATATATATATATATATATATATATATATATACATATATACTAGATATATATACTATATATATACTATATATATATATATATATATATATATATATATATATATATATATATATATACATGCAACCCGATGGAATTTTTAAATAAATAAACATTGTCCCATCGTGCTTGCCCATGTCATATTTTGGTTGTTTTTCCGGCGACTACCAGTACAAATGCAAATTGTGCGGCAGACTCATTTTTGGCCGTAAGCATAAAACTTATGCCTGACAAACCCATCTTTGTTTCATAACACGTAATTAACGAACATTTAAGAATTGACAACGTTTTATTATTGTGTGTTTGTAGTTTTTAATTATTGTTCAATCTTCATATTTTTTTAATGAATTAGAAACACAAAATCATAATTTTACAAATGTACTAAAGAAATCCCAACAAAAGAAATTATCAGTTTGGAACACAATATTTTGGAAGCAATTTGTTTCCTATTGGATTTCTTAGATTGACATTTTTTTTTCTAGTTATTTCGGTCGTTTTCGGTCGTTTTCCGACTCCGTCGCATAATTTACATTTGTATACAAATGCAAATTATGCGACGGAGTCTTTATTGGCTGAAAACATAAAAGTTATGTTTTACAAAGATATATTTGTTTCATTCGTCTTTTAATGTTGAATTATTTTCGTCTTATGAATTGTCAATACGTCCCAAGTCGCACACATCATCGGAAAACACGTAATTAACGAACATTTAACGTTTCATTTTAACCGTTTATCATTTTTTTAAAATCTTTTAATATTTTTCATTCTTTTATATTTAAAAAAAATCACGTATAAATTATGTGTTTGCATCTTTTAATTACTTTTCAATTTTCAAACTTATTTTGTTTTTACGAATTGGACTTACAAAATCGAAATTTTAAAAATTTGCTAAAGAAATCCCAACAAAATAATTTATCAGTTTGGAACACAATAATTGGAAGTAATTTGTTTCGTATTGGAGTTCCCAGATTGACAGGTAAGTTTATTTCTCGCAATTTTTAATTTTATCCTTAACTTTTCGTAATTTGATGCATTTTAAACAATTTTATTTTTATTGCATTCAGATTAAAAAAAAAACAACAACAACAAAACCATAGATATCCCATTGCCAGATTGCGGTTTTTATTAAAGAAATTTAAATAGTAAATGTGTAGTTTTCCAATGCAAATGGCTGCCGACTGTTATGTCATTTAAACATCGGCTATTTTAAACCTGTTCTTTTAAAATTGTGTACGTGAATTTATAGAAAGAAATTTACTTTTAGAAAATATTCGGATTTAACAGAATCCAACAAACGAAAAAAAAAGCGTCAGAAATTAAAAATACAATAAATAAAAGTTATTGTATACTTTATTTATTTTTGTATTTTAAATTCAAAATGGCGGCAGGTTTGTTTTCCATGAAGAAAACTGTTGACCGCCATCTTGTTTGCAAAACCGCTTGTAAAAACCGAATAGTTGAGATAAAAAACAAAGCATTTAATACTACTTGAAATAAAAATTAAGCCAGGTAAAGTAATTGATTTTTGCCCCCTTAATTATTTGTTTGCTTCTCTGATTATTTTTTCAATTCATTTGTGAAAATAAAATCGATATTTTATGAATCGATCTGAAATAGAACAAACATTAAAAAACAAATTATTGTGAAAATAAATCCGGTGCAATTTCAGTTTTTTCGTACTCGTGCACAATACGGAACGTACTGAAGTAATAACTTTATTATTTAGAAACCCATTCTTAATATGTGGAGTTATTCTGTGCTTTCAGCTAACAAGTTAATAAACAATGGATGCAGTAAAAATTAAATAAAGGTACATGTACAGTTTAATCAAGACATTAAAGACTGAAAATATTGAACAAAAGTTTATATTGTACGTATCCGTTATGGAATGAAGTTCTCCGAAAAAAAATCACTTAATTTTAACAAGTATTTTATTTATTATTTTTTTTACAGCAAAAAACAATTTGTTATGATACCGATCAAAAGGTTCGATTTTTTTTTTTAAACTGAGTTATCTCCCCGTGGTTTGTTAAAAAAATTAAAAGATGCCATAAAAACGTGTGTTTCGGCTAAAAAAAAAAAAAAAAATACTAGATAAAATTAAGTGAAATATTTTTTGGGAGATCTTCCTTCAGTCCTAAACGGATACGTATATTATAACCTTTTCCGATATTTTCATTGTTTAATGTCTTGAATAAACTGTACAAGTACCTGAATAAAACCTGCACTATCTAAAAAAGAAAAAGTAGCATTACGTGTTTTCTTTTATTAACCATTTGTATTTGTGCCAACAAGTCGAATAGTGCACGTTCTTCAGATGCTACAGTTGCTACACTTCAATTTCTTGTTCTCTGTTAGTGAGAAGGCATTGTAAATAGGAACACCAAGTTGTGATACACAATTTCAGTGGATCACGAACAACACAACAAAATTATCGTTTCATTAAATAAAACCTTATAAAACGCCTCCCTTAATTTGAGTGAAACGAGTTTTATTTATTTTGTATTCTAACAAATTAATAAACAAAAGATAACGATTGAATTTCACTTGAAAATCCTAACTAAAACTAGCATGGTTCGTATTCTGAATAAGTACCGAATAAAAATAAAATATTTCTATCTCTTCTGTGAGTTCGTTCTATTTGGAGTCGAAAACGATGATACTTGACATTCGCATTTTAAACTTAAATGCAAGCCATTATATACGCAAATTATTTGATAAAATCAACAGGAGGTTCTCTACAGTGCAATGTAGATTACACTTTATTGTGAAAGTCACTGCGATGCGCATGTGAAGCTTCTTCCTGGTGCATCGCGATAGTTCTCCAATTAGAGCATTCAATCAATCGATTTGATTGAAAAATAGTCAATTTCATCGATTTCGATGACAATAAATATATGGGAGTGTGAAACATTTGTTGATCATAATTTAATCCAGGGCAACGTCGGGTCACGCTGCAAGTTATTTATACAAATTAATTTATTCACGGATATACTCTGTTATGTGGCATAAATATAGTGTGTATAAAAATAGTGAATTATAAGTTTTTAATGCGGAACAATATTTTTTTATAAAAACATTTTTATTTAGTAATAATTTTACTATTATATAAATAGAAAAAAAATATTTGTTAAATTTGTAAATTAAAATAACGGTTTTTATTAAGAAACCAATTCAAAACCTGAAATAGAAATATTGATTTTTTTTTCTAGTTATTTCGGTTGTTTTCCGGCGACAACCAATTATGCGACGGAGTCTTTATTGGCCGAAAACATAAAAGTTACGTTTCACAAAGATATGTTTGTTTCATTCGTCTTTTAATGTTGAATTATTTTAGTCTTATGAATTGTTAATACGTCCCAAGTCGCACACATCATCGGAAAACACGTAATTAGCGAACATTTAACGTTTCATTCTAACCGTTTATCATTTTTTAAAATCTTTTAATATTGTTCATACTTTTATATTTAAAAAAAATCACGTATAAATTGTGTGTTTATATCTTTTTAATTACTTTTCAATCTTCAATTTTAGTTTTTAATGAATTGGACACACAAAATTGATGTTTTACAAATTTACTAAATTATCAGTTTGGAACATTGAAAGCAATTTGTTTCGTGTTGGATTTCCTTGATTGACAGGTAAGTTTATTTCTCGCTATTTTTATTTTATTCCTTAATTTTTCGTAATTGATGCATTTTTAAAAAGTTTATTTTTTATTGCATTCCTATGTATTTAAAAAAATAAAACATATCCCATAGCCAGATTACGGTTTTTATTAAAGAAATTTAAATAGTAAATGTGTAGTTTTCCACTCATTTGGAATGGAAAACTACACATTTACTCTGCCGACTATTATGTCATTTAAACATCTGCTATTTTCAACCTGTTCTAAGGTTCTTTTAAAATTGTGTACGTGAATTTATAGAAAGGAATTTACTTTTAGAAAATATTGGGATTTAACAGAATCCAACAAACGAAAAAGGGGTCAGAAATTAAATATACAATAAATAAAAGTTATTTTATACTTCAGTTATTTTTGTATTTTAAATTAGTTTGAAATGGCGACAGGTTTGTTTTTCATGAAAAAAACTATTGGCCGCCATCTTGTTCGCAAAATCGCTCGTAAAACCGAATATTTGAGTTTTTAAAGCCAACTATATTTTATTGATTATCGTAACATTTATTCATTGATTTTTCCCGCCTTAATTATTTGTTTGCTTCTCTGATTATTTTTTCAATTCATTTATGAATTTTATTAATCGATCTGAAATAGAACAAATATTAAATTAAAAAACAAATTTTGTGAAAATAAATCCGGTGCAATTTTAGTTTTTCGTACTCGTGCACAATACGGAACGTGCTGAAGTAATAACGTTATTATCTAGAAAGACATTCTTAATATGTGGAGTTATTCTGTGCTTTCAGCTAACAAGTTAATAAATAAAGGATACAATAAAAATTAAATAAAGGTACTTGTACAGTTTAATGGAGACATTAAAAAATGAAAATATCGAACAGTTTATATCGTAATTATCCGTTATGGAATGAAGTTCTTCGAAAAATGTTCACTTAATTTCAGCAAGTAGTTTCTTCTTTAACAAGGAAAAAACAATTTTTTATGATACTGATCAAAAGGTTCGATTTTTTAGGAAGAAAAGCTAGTATTAAAGTTGGGGGAGGGGCGCTTTAAACTGAGTTGTCTCCCCATGGTGTGTTAAAAAAATTTAAAGACGCACACCAGTAACGCGCTGCCATAAAAACGTATTTTTTTTCCGCTGCAAAAAAAAAAAAAAAAAAAAAAAAAAAACCTGCTTGATCAAATTAAGTGTAATATTTTTTCGGAGATCTTCAGTTTAAAACGGATACGTACAATATAAGCTTTTATTTTTTTCGATATTTTCATTTTTATGTCGATTAAACTGTACAAGTACCTAAATAAAGCATGTACTATCTAAAAAATAACATTAAGTGTTTTCTTTTAACTATTTGTTTTTTGTGACAACGAGTTGGCATCAAGTCGAATATTGCACGATGTCTTTCATTCGTCTAATACTTTCAATCATAACAACAAGTTGTGATAGACAAATGCAATTCTCTTGATCATGAACAACACAACATTACACACAATAGAAATTGGAGTTTGTTTAAACACTCGTGCAATGAGGAGCAAATACCATAAGGGATGCGTGTATTATTATTATTATTATTATTATTATTATTATTATTATTATTATTTTATTTTTTTAAATTTTTTTCCCCCTGTAAAAATAATTATTAGTCGAGGACAGGAAAATATCCAAGATTTTTTTTGTCAGAATTCCCATAACGTCGTTGTTTTAAAAAGAAACTGTCTTTTTTTTTATCTGCTTTTTTTTCTTTTTTTTTTAATCTGCTTTCTTTCTTTCTTTTTTTTGTGGGGGGGGAGGCTGTATTCGATACATCATTATCATTTAAAAATAATCATTTTGTTTATATTTACATTTAAAATGAATTTAAGATTATGCAATAATATGAAGTGCAAACTAACAAATTATAAATATTTCACATAGAAAAAATACTGTTTTTAAAAAAAGATTTTATAATTTAAAAAAAATATCATTTCATTAAATAAAACCTTACAGACATGCCTTCCTTAATCTGAGTGGAACGAGTTTTATTTATTTTGTATTCTACCCTAACAATTTAATAAACAAAAGATAACGATTGAATTTCACTTGAAAATCCTAAAACTAGCATGGTCCGTATTCTGAATAAATACCGAATAATAAAAACGTAGTATTTCTGTCTTTATCTCTTCTGTGAGTTCGTTCTGTTTGGATTATAAAACAGCTGGATCGATTTTTTTAAATTTCACAGGAAGGTACGTTATATGTTTGGCAGTGTTTTAAGATAGTTTTTTTTTTGTCGGAATGCCTTTGATAAGTACCGAAAATCAAAATAATGAAAGAAGTAACAGACGATTTTGTCCAAAGTTAACATCTTTCACAACTAAACATCACATGCACATTTGACAAGCTTTATTGGCACAAAAACCGAATGGCTCAACAGAAACGTTTTGGATATATCAGAGGCGCGTTTGAAATAAATGTTTCAGTTTCAAGCACAATTTCACGGTGATACTTGACATTTTCATTTTAAACTTAAATTCAAGTCACTATCACCGCGCAACCAGTAATTCCAGGCATATAAACTAAACAGAAAGTTCTTTGATATGACAGGGGCGCGTTCGAAATTAATGTTTCTGTTTAGATCACAACTGAAGCATGATACTTGACTTTCGCATTTTAAACTTAAATGCAAGCCATTATATATGCAAATTATTTGATAAAATCAACAGTAGGTTCTCTACAGTGCAATGTAGATTACACTTTATTGTGAAAGTCACTGCGATGGGCATGTGAAGCTTCCTCCTGGTGCATCGCGATAGTTCTCCAATTAGAGCATGCAATCAATCGATTTGATTGAAAAATAGTCAATTTCATCGATTTCGATGACAATAAATATATGGGAGTGTGACACATTTGTTGATCATAATTTAAATTTATAAGATTTTAATGCGGAATAATATTTTTTTTTAGAAAAACATTTTTATTTAGTAATCATCTTACTATTGAAAAAGAAAATATGTAAATTAGTAAATTAAAATAATAACGGTTATTATTAAGAAACCAATCCTAATCCTGACATAGAAATATAGAACCAATTAATTGCCATGTGGCAATTATGAACATATCCAAAAATTAAGAAGAAAGACTCTGGAAGAATTTTCACAACCTAGTATCTTGAAGGAATAAACTAGGACAGATAAATGCTTTCCAGCATCTAGAGACCGCTGCATTCAATTAAGTAGCGGGATTTAATTGCTAAACACGTCTGCCGGCTGTATGTACGTCAAGAGGCCACAAGCGCGATGATTTTATCAGAGCAAATCCTATTAAAATGATATGATTGTGTCCGTTTGAGGAAAAAGAGGAATCGAATTTTTTTGCAATTTAAAAAAAATACATAGTTTATAAAATATAGATTTTACTATAATAAACTTGTATTGTTCTGCAATTAAAAATAAATTATCACGTTTATAAAAATGTAGATATTTTATTTAAGAAAAGCTTGTATTTTCTGCAATTACAAATAAATTATCACGTTTATAAAGATATAGATGTTCCTACCAAAATCATAGTTCGTTATGCAATAAAAAAAAAAGCTGCAAAAAAGCATTTAAAACTACTTTAAAATGCAAAAATAAAATGAACCAGTAAATTAAATTTTTAAAGTAAAGTAAATTTTATTCGCAATTTATTTATTGTATTTTTGATTTTTTTTCTGTAATTATTTGTTTGTTTCTCTGCTAAATCTAAAAATATGGATTTTACTATAAAAATTAACTTTTATTTATTAATTTTTATTTATTGCGGACTATTATCCTAATATTTTTCTTTGTATTTCTACGACGTTTCGGCCAACTATTCCTCTGGCCTTCCATAGTTTTTTTCGTTTCACCACGTTTTGGCCAAGTAAGCCTCTGGCCGGATTCGGATAGGATTTAAACCGCTATCTTCAGACAATTCTCACCTGGAACCGTAGAGATTTAACGTCTCTATCAACTGGGGTACGGGTCCTGGGCTAAAACGTGGTGAGGCGACAACAACTATGGAAGGCAGTGAATGCACTCAGGAGATTCAGAGTTTCTATCCGTCGCGGTTACCACCTGACGAAGGCCAGAGGAATAGTTGGCCGAAACGTCGTGAAACAACCAAGAAAAGGATGAGGATAATAGTCCGTAATAAAACTTAATAAATAAAAGTTAATTTATAAATAAAAGTTAAATAAATAAAAATTAATAAATAAAAGTTAAATAAATAAAAATTAATAAATGAAAGTTAAATAAATAAAAATTAATAAATAAAAATTAATAAATAAAAGTTAAATAAATAAAATTAAATAAATAAAAGTTAAATAAATAAAAATTTATAAATAAAAGTTAAATAAATAAAAATTAATAAATAAAAGTTAAATAAATAAAAATTAATAAATAAAAGTTAAATAAATAAAAATTAATAAATAAAAGTTAAATAAATAAAATTTAATAAATAAAAGTTAAATAAATAAAATTTAATAAATAAAATTTAAATAAATAAAAATTTATAAATAAAAGTTAAATAAATAAAAATTAATTAATAAAAGTTAAATAAATACAGATCATTTAATAAAAGTTAAATAAATACAGATCATTTAATAAAAGTTAAATAAATACAGATCATTTAATAAAAGTTAAATAAATAAAATTAATTAAAGTAAAATGAATTAAATCAATTAATAAAAGTTTAATACATTAAAATTAATAAAAGGTAAATAAATAAAAGTTAAATAAATAAAAATTAATTAATAAAAGTTAAATAAATAAAAATTAACAAAAAAAGTTAAATAAATAAAAATTAATGAATAAAAGTTAAATAAATAAAAATTAATTAATAAAAGTTAAATAAATACAGATCATTTAATAAAAGTTAAATAAATAAAATTAATTAAAGTAAAATGAATCAAATTAATTAATAAAAGTTTAATACATTAAAATTAATAAAAGGTAAATAAATAAAATTTAAATAAATAAAAATTATTAAATAAAAGTTAAATAAATAAAAAATAATAAATAAATGTTAAATAAATAAGAATTAATTAATAAAAGTTTAATAAATAAAAATTAATAAATAACAGTTAAATTAAAAAAAACATTAATAAAGAAAAATTAAATTAATGAAAATTAATAAATAAAAGTAAAATAAATACAAATTAATTAATAAAAGTTAAATGAATTAGAATTAATAAATAAAATGTAAATAAATTAAAATTAATAAATAAAATGTAAATAAATTAAAATTAATAAATAAAAGGTAAATAAATTAAAATTAATAAATAAAAGGTAAATAAATAAAATTTAATAAATAAAAGTTAAATAAATAAAAATTAATAAATAAAAGTAAAATTAATACAAATTAATTATAAAAGTTAAATAAATACAATGAATAAAGTTAAATAAATAAAATTTAATCAATAAAAGTTAAATAAATAAAAATTAATCAATAAAAGTTAAATAGATAAAAATTAATAAATAAAAGTTAAATAAATAAAAATTAATAAATAAAAGTTAAATAAATAAAAATTAATAAATAAAAGTTAAATAAATAAAAATTAATAAATAAAAGTTAAATAAATAAAAATTAATAAATAAAAGTTAAAAAAATAAAAGTTAATAAATAAAAGTTTAATTAATAAAAGTTAATAAATAAAAGTTTAATAAATAAAAATTAATTAATAAAAGTTAAATATATAAAAATTTATTAATAAAAGGTAAATAAAAATTTATAAAAAAGTTAAATAAGTTAAAGTTAATAAATAAAAGTTAGATAAATAAAAGTAAATAAATAAAAGTTTAATAAATAAAAGTTAAATGAATAAAATTATAATAAATAAAAATTAATAAATAAAAGTTAAATAAATAAAAATTAATAAATAAAAGTTAATAAATAAAAGTTAATAAATAAAAGTTAAATAAATAAAAAATAATAAATAAAAGTTAAACAAATAAAAATAAATAGATAAAAGTTAAATAAATAAAAATTAATTAATAAAATTTAAATAATTTAAAATTAATTAATAAAATTTAAATAATTAAAAATTAATTAATAAAAGTTAAATAAATTAAAATTAGAAATAAAAGTTAAATAAATAAAAGTTAATAAATAAAAGTTAAATAAATAAAAGTTAATAAATAAAAGTTAAATAAATAAAAATTAATAAATAAAAGTTTCATAAATCAAAATTAATAAATAAAAGTTTGATAAATTAAAATTAATAAATAAAAGTTAAATAAATAAAAATTAATAAATAAAACTCATCTCAATGAATTCCAATTAAAATAATATAAATTTTTATTGTTCTGCGATTAAAACTAAAATCTACAAAAATCCTTCTTAACATGACGAGGACAATTTTTAATATTCTGTACGTTAATTTTATATTTTAATAAACAAAAAATACGACAATAACTTAATTTAGTTAAGTAATTTATTTTTACATAAACCAGTCTGTATTCTGTACTATTTTTCTGATTGCTTTTTTAAAATGAGCGAAGGAGGTCAAAATGTTAATACATTTTGGGCATCGCTCATTCAGTTGTGCACGTACCTGGGAAAAACATTTATTTGTGATATTTTGGACCTGAGAAAGATACAGTTTATGAAATCATAGATTTTATAAATAAACTGAACTGAATTGAAGTAATAAATTGTAAAATGGTAAAAATTATGGAATTTGTAATATAGACTTCATTATATTCTCTGTAATTACATTGAGCTTCTTAAATAAGGATTTGTATATATAAAAAAGAAATATACGTGATTAAAAAATACTTCCATATATATATATATATATATGCATATATATATATATATATTTGTAGAAATATATTTTCTTATGATATATACCAAACCTTATTTAAGGAGCTTAATATATTACATAGGAATATAGTGAATAAATGACAAAGATATATTCCAAAATTCATGATGTTGACCATCTTATAATTTATTCCTTTAATTCAGTTTACACTTAACAATTCTTGACAGCATCTGTTTCGTATCGCAAAATCAATCACTTAATTATTGTATCAATGAGTGAATCTATTATGCCCCTATCTCGTCAGAAGAAATAGCAACAATCAATCCGCCCAAAAGAAATAAAGTGTGATTTGACATGAAGAGGAAGGGAGACTGCAAATCTTATCCTTCCCTTTTTAATATTAAATGGATTCTCCTGCTTTATCCGGATCTCTAAATGCATGAAAGTACGCCCCACAAAATCAGCATCACATTGGAATTTAAATTGATAAACAACATTACCGCAGTTGACATAAAGCACAATGACTTTGCGCAAATGGAAGGTAGGTCTAATATTATACACCAGACCTAAGGAAACAAGTTATAATCATACTAACAATGTGTTTTTAAATTATATACTTTTCCCAAAAAGTAATTTGAAATAAAGAATACATTTTAAAGCATAATAAGTTTGATAATTTTAAATCTTCAGTTTTTAAATAAGATCTTCTGGATAACCATTTTTACTGAATATTTTCCTGATCCTATCTCTTTTCAGAGTTAAGTCTTCTAGGTCAATAACTCCTGGGAGCTCTATGAATCAAATTATGAATTAAACCAGGCTTTCGTTATTTGGGTAGAAAACGTTCACAAAAGTTTGTGTCATGTAATTGATAGCAACATTCAAAGGAATGATCAAATCTCAGTTTGAAATTCTTATTCAAAGTAAAACGTATTAACGTGTGATTGCGAATACCATGTAAACGGAGACAATTTTTATTCAAATAATTAAAACGTAAAAGAATGAATCAATTAAGAGTCTGGATGGTAATGAAATATTTCACCATTTAAGATAAAACAAACTGAATGCAAATACAAAAAAATTGAATTTCATTTATTTTTTATTTGCAGATATTCATGGTTGAACAATTTTGCTGAATTGGAACTGATCATTATTTTATAAACATTTACTGGTGAAAAGATGTATTCTTGTGAAATATGTTAATATTCTTGTTCTGATGAATCAGATTTCATAACACATATGAAGACGCACAAAGAAAAAGACATATGCGAAGTCTTTGATTATTCTTGTTCTGGAAAGTCAGATTTAAAGTCACATATGAGATCTCACACTGGTGAGAAACCATATTCTTGTGAAGTGTGTGGATATACTTTCTCTAGGAAATCAGATTTAATGGAGCATACTAAAACTCACAATGGCGAAAAACCATATACTTGTAATATGTGTGAATATTCCTTTTCGCGGAAATCACAGTTAGTTGTGCATATGAGAACTCACAATAAAGAAAAGCCACATTCTTGTAAAATATGTGATTATTCTTGTTCTAGAATGTGTGCATATTCTTGTTCTGAAAAGTCAGATTTAGTGAAACATATGAGAACTCACAGTGGTGAAAAGCCATATTCTTGTAAAATATGTGATTATTCTTTTACTCGAAAGTCAAATTTAGTGAGACATATGAGAACTCACAGTGGTGAAAAGCCATATTCTTGTAAAATATGTGATTATTCTAGTGCTCAAGAATCAGATTTAATGAAACATATAAGAACTCACAGTGGTGAAAAGCCATATTCTTGTAAAATATGTGATTATTCTTTTACTCAAAAGTCACATTTAGTGAGACATATGAGAACTCACAGTGGTGAAAAGCCATATTCTTGTAAAATATGTGATTATTCTTTTGCTCAAAATTCAAATTTAGTGACACATATGAGCACTCACAGTGGTTAAAAGCCATATTCTTGTAAAATATATGATTATTCTTTTGCTCAAAAGTCAAATTTAGTGAAACATATGAGAATTCACAGTGGTGAAAAACCATTTTCCTGTAAAATATGTGATTATTCTAGTGCTCAAAAATCAGATTTAGTGAAACATATAAGAACTCACAGTGGTGAAAAGCCATATTCTTGTAAAATATGTGATTATTCTTGTTCTCAAAAATCAGATTTAGTGCAACATATGAGAACTCACAGTGGTTAAAAGCCATATTCTTGTAAAATGTGATTATTCTTGTTCTAATAAATCAAATTTAATGACACATATGAGAACTCACAGTGGGGAAAAGAAATAGTCTTGTATATCGTGAATATTCTATTTCTAAAAACTCAATCTTAGTGAGACATATGAGGACTTACACTTCTACAAGTCGATCAAATCAAAAATAATTTTACGACATAAAGAATAATGAAAACTTTTCCCAAAATAATTGAAATAAGATCCAAAGCAGAGTTCATGCACTCTACAATAAAACAAATAAGAGTAACACTATGGATAACTGAATATGTTAAACTAATATGTTTTTTGAATATGTTAAACTAATATACTTCTAGGATATGTTAAACCAATATGCTTTTGGATATGTTAAACTAATATGCTTTTAGGATATGTTAAATTAATTTGCTTTTAGGATGTGTTAAATAAATTTGCTTTTAGGATATGTTACACTATGTTTTTGAATATCCAAAAACATATTTGTTTAACATATTTTTAAAAAATATTGGTTTAACATAACCAAAAACATATTGGTTTAGCATATTCCAAAAGCATGCCGAAAAAGAAGTGCTTTGCAATGATGTCCGAAAAACACATAAAACATTCATTTCCGAAATTTCTAAAAATATACAAAAACCGATATTCTTTTTAAGTTATAGATATTTTTTGTAACACCATGAATGACTGAATAAATAAATTTAAAAAAAACATAAAAGCTTTTCCCACAAATTGATTCAGCATTAAATTTAATGAAATAATTGCATAAAAATAACCAATTTAACCTAACTTTTTATTATCTAAGGAGATGTTTTCAGAAAAAAAGATATTCATTTTACATATTCAAAACCATATAAGTTTAACATGTCCAAAAATGTATTAGTTTAACATATCCAAACATATTAGTTTAACATATTAAAGCATAGTAGCTTAACATATTAGTTTAACATATGCTTAAAACACATTAGTTTAACATATCTTAAAAATATTAGTTTTACATATCCTAAAAACATATTAGTTTTTCATATCCAAAAACATATAGGTTATTCGAAAACATTTTTTTAAATATATTAAACTAATGTTTTTGGAATATGTTAAACTAATGTTTTTGGAATATGTTAAACTAATATGTTTTTGGAATATGTTAAACTAATGTTTGTGGAATATGTTAAACTAATGTTTTTTTAATATGTTAAGCTAATATGTTTTGGGAGTATGTGAAACTAAATTTTTTTGGAATATGTTAAACTAATATACTTTCGGAATATGTTAAACTAATATGCTTTCGGAATATGATCACCTAATACGATTTTTGGATATGTTAAAGTAATATGTTTGGAATATACAAAAACATATTAGTTTAACATATTTCAAAAACATATTAGTTTAACATATCCCAAAGAAGTGCACTGCAATGATGTCCGAAGAATACATAAAACCTTCATTTCCGAAATTTGTAAAAATATATAAAAACCGATATTCTTTTTAAGTTAAAGATATTTTTAGTAAAATCAACTTTCTTAATAAAAGATAATCTTAAAATACTTCCATACAAGAATACACTTCATCCGTACATACACACCATCAATAAGATTATGCAATAAGACAGTCAAACAAATAATGTTATAAAAATGTCTGCTGCAAACCAAAACAAAACAGTCGGCAAAAAAACACCAATAATTTCTATTGTAGAAAACTGGCCATGTATGCAAACCTACACCAATAATTTCTATTAAAAAAAACGGGACCTATATCACTACCAACACCAATAATTCTATCCAATAGAACTTATCATATATGACAACCAACACCAATAATTTCTATTGCAAAAAACTGGACGTATATGACAACCAACACCAATAATTTATATTGCAAAAATTCGGACGTATATGACAACCAATACCAATAATTTTAAAGATGCAAAAAAACTGGGCGCATATGACGACCAACACCCATCATTTCTATTGCAAAAAATCAATTTCTTTTTTATTTATTTATTAGATTTTCAATTGTTTCTTTACTTTAAGTAATCACCGGACGGAAAAGTCCACTTCCAACTATGCATCATGGGTTTCTTCTAAAGCTCACAACAATGATTCAGTCCTTTTTATAGGGGCATGTCGAATAGTATATAGTATTTCTCGGACGCATATAACCAGTAACACAAATAATTTCAAGATGCAAAAAACTGGACGCATATTACAAGCAACACCAATAATTTCAAGACGCAAAAACCTGGACGTGTATGAAAAGCAACACCAATAATTTTAAGATGCAAAAAAACTGGACGCATATGATAAGCTACATCAATAATTTCTATTGCAAAAATCAATTTCTTTTTTATTAGATTTTCAACTATTTCTTTAATCTAATTAATTAACGGACGGCCAAGTTCACTTCTAACGATGCTTCAAACATTTTATATATTTTTCATTCCCACTTTTTAATTAGATTTTCAACTGTTTCTTTACTTTAATTAAATAACAGATTGTAAATAAAATTATTTCTTTAAATATATTTGTGTTCGTTTATTCATTCAAGATTGAAAGTCACAGATAAATAAACATTACATTTGAAAATTCAGTATAGAAATGATTATTAAAATTTCTCAGTTGTATCTTTGTGAAACATGAACAAGTTTATGACACGTGTAAAATGTGCAGATGTAAACTTTCTAAACCCGTAAACTGTATTTCGTTATTTTTATCAGATTATCATTTTACCATTCTATGTCCAGTATAAAAAGTTGTAATTCAATGCAAGTCAATCATTGGAAGCTTTCATTTCCGTACGGCAGATGTAAACTTTGTATCTTAGGGTTTTTCACTTTCACGGTAAAGTCTAGTGTCCTCTGTTCAGGTCAGGGATTATGTAGTTCACACAGTGGCGTATCAAGGGCGGGGAGGGGATCGGTCCGCCCCGGACGACACGTTGCAGGAGCCAACATTTTGAGAGGGTAAAAACGAAAAAAATAAAAAAATAAATGAAAGCTAACAAAAAATCTGAAATTTAAGGCCGAAAAGGTTGTAAAACATCGGGACTTGTAGAGATATCGGCATCAGAAAAATGTATCCCTATTTTATAAGCGGCACACGTCATGGGGCGGCATTTTAAGAAGTTAAAATAGACAATAGAAAAAATAAATAAAAGCTAACAAAAAATCGGATTTTTTTTACCGAAAAGTTTGTAAAAACTCAGAACTTTTGGAGGTATCGAAAGCAGAAAAATGTGTCCCTATTTTACGAGCAGCCCATGTTAGGGGGCGCCGCATTTTGAGGGGTGTAAAAATAGAAAATAGAAAAAAAAAATAAAAGCTAACAAAATATCTGAAATTTTATACTTTGGACGTATTGGAATCGGAAACATGTTTCCCTATTTTACGAACGGCACATATCAGGTGGCGGCAGTTTGTAAGGATAAAATAGAAAATTTAAAAAAATACAAATAAATAAAAGCTGACAAATTTGAAATTTTATACCGAAAAGGTTGTAAAAAAATCGGAACTTTTTGAGGTATCGGAATCGAAAAAATGTGTCTCTAATTTTCGATTCAAAAACCGATTGTTTGGCATTTATAATTTAATTCTTCTTTTTTACATGGTAGTTACCACTTATCAAGACTCGTAAGCCAGTTGGGGATAAAGGCTATTGCGCATACATTAATCAATGGGATAATATCGTATTGATCGTTAGCAATGGAGATTTGATCAAATGTCTTACTTAAAGGGGCGGTTTATCAGAAATTTATTTATATTGGACTTGAAGACATCCAAGTGGTAGTCAGGTAGGAAACAGGCAAACGAAAGAGAGTTTCACAGGCGTGGACTTCTAAGAAAGAAGCTTTGTTTATGGAATCTGCGCTTTGATTTAGGCAGAGATAAAGAGTGGGGAAAATTTTTGAAAGTGGTTTCAGGTGGACGGGTGTTTTACGAGAAAGATTGGCGAGGGAGAACCAGAGGTCGGAGCTCAGACGAGCACCTGTCACGGAAGTAACGATAAAACACTTCTGTGCGAGAGAGGTTGCAGGGAAGAGAAAGGGGCACCCCAACTAGGCTACGAAGTCTATTTTGTACTCTATCAAGGCAGCATAAGCTGTTTTAGCAATTCCTACCCAGATGTGGCATCAGATATCCATCCTTGGACTTACTTGGCTTTTATAGAGATAGAGAATTGCATCAGGATGGGATATCTACTGGAGCGGTAAAAGGATCCCACCATTTTCCAGCGAACTTGACAACAGACGATGTACATGTTCCATTTACGGTCAGAAGTAAAGGTCAAGCCCAGAAGCTTGTCAGAACATAAAGCCTTCCCAAGACGAGAGGCATCCATATCAATCGATGTCAGATGGGGCAGGGCGTTGATGATGTAAAGATAGGAGCTTGGGTTGAGATGCATTAAAAGTAACCAGCCATCTCTTCACCCATTGTATCACGCGCTCAAGATCAGAGGAGGGAGAATCGGAGAGAACTTTGTCATTTACGGCCTTTGATGTGTTGCCATAGATGGTCTTGTCGTCAGCATAGATGTCAACGAATGATTTAAGTATGTGTTTTGGGAGATGATTAATGTAGATCAGGAAGAGAGTTGGGCCTAGGATGGACCCCAGAAGGACTTCAGTATTAATACTGTGGGCTTCTGAAAGCAGTTGATCTATATGTACTTAGGCCATCTTATCACTCATGAGGAATACACCCGTCCAAAATACAGGCTATCAAAGACATGCCTCTTCCCGAAAATTAAAAAAAAAGACATAATGATTTTTGGGACGAACAAATTACCTATATAAATTCATAGCGGAATATTCGGAGGTAACTACACCGCTAAGAAAACTCCTACACAACGATGCACTCTGGTCATTTGAAAAACCTCAAATGGAGGCTGTAGAGAAATTAAAACATATAATAAAAATTTTTTTAAATTCTATGATCCTTCTAAAGAAATAAAAGTTACCACTGATGCTGGCAATGACGTGCACGCACTTTTACAAAGAAAAAAAACATAATGAAACATGGCTACCCGTATCATACGCATCACGATCGACAACTCCTGCTGAACAAAACTATTGTCCTATTGAATTGGAAACACTTAGCATAGTGTTTGCCTGTAACAAATTTCACCAATTCATCTATGGAAGAAAATTTTATATTGAAAACGATCATAAACCATTAAGGCAGATTAAAAAAAATCAATCACGAAAAATCCTCCGAGAATACAAAGATTTCTCATGGCACTCCAAAAATATGGATTTAAAGTGTTATATATCCCAGGTCGAGAATCCGTAATTGCTGATGCATTATCGCGTGTATATATATGGGACAGCCCACAAGAGATACCTGATATGGTGATGGACAAATATATCCATACGATTCTAAAACAATACGACCAAACACTTGACGTCCATCGAGATGCGTATAAAATATGCAACGTCAAGTCGGCCAGAAAATAAAGACGTACCATTCAAAATAGCGCCGTATATGCCAGTTCGGGATGAAATATCGGTCGTAAAAGATAGATAACAGAAATCATACAGTGTTTAAATCATAGAAACCAGAATCTCTAAAAACAAATGAAAATCCAACACGCAAAGTTACACACGACTGTGAAAGAATATTTGATCTAGAAAATAGTCCAAGACAAGCCGTACCACAAACGGACATGGAAAAGAGAACAACAACAACAAACTTCAAAACGAGAGGAAGAACTATTAGGCTTCCAGTCAGATACAACACTAATTAAATACATATAAAATAAAAATAAAAACTTTTTATCCTTAGTTAAAAACTGAAGATGTTATATACATCAAGTAACATGAGTTATCTCCCCTTGATTATCTCAATCAAGGGGAGATAACACCATCAATTTCCCACCACGCAATCACGTGGTATATCATAGTAGCAAAAACTACTACTTCTTCTTAGTGTTAATAAAGCTTTTGTCCCGTTCACACGTGTGTCTCTCTCTTCTCTCCATGTTCTCACTAACCCTTTAATAATACAGTCCACAAAATACAACAGATATGAGCATAAAAGTCAGAAACATGTACTGCAGTTTTATTGCTGTTCACTGAGTGCTGATTGCATTTTTAAACAGGAATGCTAATTTGCAAATTAAGTTTGAAATAATATGGGAAGATCAGCATAAGTTTAACTGAATCGGTTTTGATAACAATAAGTTTTGATAACAATAAGTTTTGATAACAATAAGTTTTGATAACAATAAGTTGAAAGTTTCATAATGTAATTATAGGTACGAGCAAAATGAATGCCGTTGCTCAAAGTGTATAAACATCTTGACCCCTGTCATGCTGTGTTGTGCATGGATTGTAAGAATAAGATTGGAACACGTGTGTTTGGTTGGTAAGAAGGGCACTGAATAATGGCGCCCCGTTTTATTGATTAATTGCTATGCGCATGCCTGAGTGCATACAAAAGTTAGATCACGAAACCGGAACGAAAGAGTATATAAAAGTTACTGAAACGAAAGAGCAGCGCTATCATTACATCTCCCTTTCTCTGAAAACAAAGATGACTTAGGTATGTAAAACAAAACAAAGAAAATAGAAAAGCTGGTTCAGGGTAGACTGCTTGAACAGCTACAGCGAAGCAGGGGATTATTCTGCCCCATCAGATGTTTGCTGGGAGGTTATGAGTGTTTGCTCATCATAATTCATTTTTGATGGTGGTCGTACCACCCTACCACTACGGGTACGTTTTTGAGTGCCATTTGGTATGTTTGGGGATGCACACACAAGTGGATCCACAGACGTCGCACATTTTTGTGGAGCTGTGTTGGGGAGGTCTTGCGACATTTGTGAGGTAGGCGTCACTGGAATACTTCTTAAGTGTTGTCGGTTTCTTCGCAGCACATGCCCATTGACATTCTCCAGGAGATAGGAGCGATGACCATCTACCTGGGATACTACAGTCGCTGGGTCCCAGCTTCCCGACAAAAGATTCTGTACCCTTACTCGTTGACAATGGTATAGGGTTGATAGATCTTCCTTAAGTGCATGTCGGTCAAAATACCTCTTTTGGTTCTGCTGGCGTTGTTGGAATGCGCTGTATATCTGATACTAATCATGGTTGTCGTTTCTGATTTTTGTGATCAGTGGAGATTGGATTCGTCTACCCATGAGTAGTTGTGCTGGGCTTGGTATGACACTTGAAATTGGGCTGCAGCGCCAGTGCAGCAGTGCGATCTCAGGAGTTGATCTCGACTGTTTGGCTTTCTTGAAAATATTCTTGATAGTCCTTATTTGACGTTCTATGAAGCATTCCCCTGTGGTCTCCGAGGTGACGTGGTCTCATGATAGAAGCCCCATTCTTTGGCGAATTCGCGGTAGAGATGACTTGAACAGCGTGGTCCGTTATCGCTGACTATCTTTGATGGTATGCCAAACTCTGAGAAGATTTGGCGTGTGATGTTCACTATAACACAGCTTGGTGAATGATCAGGTAGGCGTTTGACTATTGGATACTTTTATTAATAGTTAGCTATGATCAACCTTTGACTTCTGTGGAGATCAAACAGGTCTGTGCCAACTACGTCCCATGGCTTTGTTAGGATGTCATGTTGCATTAGCGGCTCTTGCATTTGGGAGGGCTGATGCTTTTGACAGATACTGCATGACTTTGTGAACTGTTCAATGTCTTTGTTTATGTTTATCCAATGAACAGTGTCCTTGGCAAGGAGTTTTGTGTTCTCTTGTCCTAAATGAGCAGCATGTAGTTGTTCTAATATGTCTTTTTGAAGTGTCTGGGATATGACTATTTGTTGTTCTTTGAGGACAATTGAGAGCTGATCTCTTAGGCCCATGAATACTCTAATGTCAGTGGGCAGCTGCTAGATTGTCTCTGGCCATCCCGTGATGATGGTCTCTCTCAGCAGGTTAAGCAGATGATCCGCTGTCGTTCACTGTCTTAGCTGTTCGATGTAATTAGTGGAAAAACGAACTGTATCAACCCGGACATCAAGTTCCATAGGGGTCGCATTACAAGATGGTGGTAGGCGCGATAATTCATCAGCCAAGATGTTGTCAGATCTCTTGTTATATGTGAGCCTGAAGTTGTATCCTTGGAGTTTTATTAGCATTCTTTGCAGACGTGCCGGGGCTGAGGTGAGCGGTTTGTCGATGATCACAGTGAGGGGTTTGTGGTCAGTGACGACTTGGAAATGGTGGCTATAAAGGTATGTGTGGAACCTCTGTGTGCCAAATACGATGGCCAGTAGCTCACGTTCGATACATGCCTATCTCTGTTCTGTCTGTGTGAGGCTCTTGCTAGCATATGTGACAGGCGATAGATTGCCATCCTTATCTGGTTGTAGCAGAGCTGCGCCGATTCCATGTAAATTCGCATCACAGTGCATGTATATCGGTTTTTAGGGTCAAAATAGTGGAGCCGGGACGTTTCGGTTACTTCACTTTTTATCTTTTTGAAAGCTTCCTCATGGTGTGGTTCTCACTGGAAATCAGAGTCCTTGCGTAATCGGTCACGCAACACTGCTGTCTTGGAACTGAAGTCCTTGACAAAACGAGACAGGTATGTCATCATACCCAAGAATTGTTGTAGTTCCGTCTTGTTATGTGGTTCATGCATTTTCTGTAGGTCACGTACATTTGCCGGGTCTGGTTTTAATCCGGTATGTGTGTACAGGTTTCCAAAAAAAAATATTTCACGGCATTTGATATTGCACTTCTCCGAGTTGAAGGTAAGGCCTACTTTAGTAGCGACCTTCATGAAACGTCTTAGGTTTTCATCATGTTCCTGCTCTGTCGACCCATATATGGTGATATCGTCAGCTATACCACAAGAACCAGTGCATTTCTTGAGTAGTCTGTCCATCTCGAGTTGGTAGATGTCTTGACTGACACACAAACGAATCGCAGTCGTTCAAAACAATACCTTCTAAATTGTGTTTGGAAAGTTGTTAGCGGCTGACTTTCAGGGTCGAGCTTTATAGACCAGCACCCAGACTTAGCGTCGAACTTTGAGAAGAATTTTGCTCCTGCAAATCGGTGGTTGAGCTCTTCGACAGTTAGAATTTGGTAGTATGGCTGTATGAGAGCTTTGTTTAGTGCTCGTGGGTTTAAGCAAAGCCTAATTGTGTTATCACGTTTGGTGACATAAGTGAGAGAGCTTACCCAGTTTGTGGGTTCGTTAATGCGGCGAATGACTAGTTGCAATTCCATCTTTTCGAGTTCCGATTTGATTTGTCCGCGCTCTGCTATAGGTGTCCTTCTCTGTGGGTCTATGTGGCATGGTACATTGGGGTGGCAACAAGCTACTGAGTGTTCCGAAATTCACCAATACAGTCAAATCTCTTAGGGTATAGATGTATTAGGTCAGCTACATTATTGATGGGTTGGTGCTAGTCTGAGATGGCACAATTCGTTGTCACTACCCTAGGAGCCACTGATGTTGGTATGCCCAATATGACTGTCCCTGGTACATCAACCACATAGAATTGGGTATCCAGCCATGGGGGGTTTTATACTTGCACCTAAAAGTTGTGGTGCCATAACAGTTTATCCTGGTATTGTTGTTAACATACATTGTGTTGAGGTGAGTGATCCAGGCATTGGGTTTCCAGCTTCGTCTATACTGCTAGGGTACATGTTGCAGAATATGCGGATAGGCAATGTATTTGCTTGTGCCCCTGAATCTACTTTCAGGTTGAAGGTACGAGTGCCTGGGTGGTCCCTTAGCTTAATGCTTAGATCAACAAATGCCTCATTTCGATGATCTTTCATGTTTGCTGACTTTCCGTTGTTAGTTGTGATGGAGCTAAAGGTGAGCTTCTCCATTGCCGTGCCTATGTCAGTCATGGCTTGGTCATCGTGTTACGCGACGCTGTTTATTTTCTTGCCAAACTCCCGTTGTTGGTTATGACTGTTATGTCAGGGCCTTCTTTGTTGTCTCTCGGTGTTGTGCTTCATTTTTGGCAGGACAGTGTTCTTTGCAAAAACGGTGACTGCGTCCACAAGTTTTGCAGGTTTGTCCACATTTTTCGTCAATCCCTTGCCACTGGTGTGTACCACGGCTTATTGCGGCTATCTGTGGTGATTCCTGTAACTGGTGGAGCTGGTTGACATACACTGCTGAAGCCTCGTGTGAACGGGCTAATCTAACAGCCTCCTTGATTCTGTAACCCTTCGGTTTGTTTAACAGTTCCTTTTGCAGTTCGAGTATTGGTGTGTTGGCAATTAGTAACTCGACGAGGCGTTCGTTTAATTCGTCGGCACTGAAATCACATTTCTTTGCCAATAGTCGACATCTGTTGATGAAGGTGTCGGTTGTTTCATTTGATCTCTGCTGGTATTTTCCGAGTTCTAGTCTACAAACGCGGTGATTTGTTGCCAGTTCTACCTGCTCCAAAAATGCAGCAAATATGATCTGTGGATCCTTGCGATCATCCGACATCGACCAACTATTATACCGGCGTAAACCGTCTTCGCCGGTCGCGAGAAGTATTAGAGGGGTTTTATCCTCGTGTTTCGTCGCTTTGATGGTGAAGTAAAGTTCCATTCGTTGTCGAAATAGTTTGAATGATTCGGCAATACATGTCGTGCACCAATCAAAACTAGGAACTTGTAATAAAATTGTGGCCATTGCGATAAGAAAGTGTAAAGAAAAAAGGAACAGCTAATTTGTGTGGCGTGGGAGGTTAGAAAAAAAGTTCGTTCAGCGAGAGATTAAAAAAATCGTTTTTTGTTTGTTTTTTTTACTCGCTGTTTTACCTTTTTTTAAATTGTCTGTGACGTCATAAGATTGTGTGTTGTATGATAATATCGCTGCCACCATGTTCATGCTGTGTTGTGCATGGATGTGTAAGAATAAGATTGGAACACGTGTGTTAGGTTGGTAAGAAGGGAACTGAATAATGGCGCTCCGCTTTATTGATTAATTGCTATGCGCATGCGTGAGTACATACAAAAGTTAAATCACGAAATCGGAACGAAAGAGTCTATATAAAAGTTACTGAAACGAAAGAGCAGCGCTATCATTACAATTTACATGCAAATTAGATACAATCAGAACGTTGGAATTTAAGTGGATAATAAACTGGTCGAGAGAAATGGCGTATTTCTTGGTATTGCAGAGATTAAGGGTGATTAAGCGGATGGAGTACAGACCTACGAGTGAGAGGTACTTGGAAGAAATAGGAAAGAGTTTCTGATTTTGATTGTATTATCGGGGTGAGCGCGTACATAGACGCCACACTTAGAAATAGCACGTCCGAGTCGTCCACATGTGGGACGATCGCAAAGGTCAACCCAACCGCAGTGCAATGGATGAGCCTCGCTCTGAGGGAACGACCTTAATGATCACCGTTACCCATACCTTAGGTAAGTATAAGTTTTTATGGAAAGCCAGAATGGTGACAACGCGACAGTCGCGACACATGGCCAAAATGTGAAAACAAACTAGAAACAGCTACTACACTTCCATCGTCAATCATTTGATGCTGATTGCATATAAAACATCAGGTTTAAGTCTGGAATTATAAGTTAAGGTTATCGTAAAGTTAACGGAATCGAATCTGATAAAAGTAAGTCGCAATTTTCATAATGTAATCATGTGATTATTGTTTTGTTTCTTGTTGGTTCAAATCTAGTTTTTGTTATTTGATTAACTTCGCTATTTGTTCAATTCCTTCCTTTTTGAATTGTTTATGTGAAATATTCAGTTTTTCATTTTTTTATATTTGAATCATTTGGATTACTGTTCTCATCTTGGATGTAAACAGTAGTTCGACTAATCCAAATCATAATGAAATGTTCAATCTTTTACACAAAATAATGATTACACCGTTTTACGATCAACATAAGTTCTTTGTTCTGAAGCAGTTGATTTTTTCTTCTTATAATAATTTCACGTTTAAATCGTGTTTTTTATCTTTTAATTTTGATTCTTTTATATTTTCATATATTTAATTGCTTAATGAATTGGACACACAAAACAAAATTTGTATCAATTTACTAAAGATTATATTAAGAAATCCTAACAAACAAACAAATTTTCTGCGTCGGACACAAAAGAAACACGATTTTTTTTGTTTCGTTTTAAATGCCTGGAATGGAAGGTAAGTTTATTTTTTTCACTTTACAAAAATGTTATTCAACAACTTTAAAATAATCTTAAATATTAAAATAAGTATAATTTTTATTGCAATCCAATATGAAAGGTAAGTTATTTTTTACGCTTTAAAAAAATCCCATTCAATGTCTTTTAAAATAATCTGAAATAGTTTTTTTTTCTGCAATCTTCCTCCAAATTATTGATTCTTAAAATAATATTAAACATAAAAAAGATTTAATTTTATTGCAATCCAATAAAAAATATTGATTTCGTGATTAAAAATATGTTTATTTAAGTAAAATTTACGTGATTTCTGTGAAAATCCTAATGTTTACCATAAACACAATAATTTGATTGATTGTTAAACAACTGAACACAGTATTTTTTTCGGTATTTTATATATATATATTTATATATATACATATATATATATATATATATATATATATATATATATATTTGGATAATGGAATAATGATTTTTTTTATATTTACATAAAATGATTCTTTTATTACGGTTACATAAAATGATTCTTTTATTTCGTTTACATAAATGATTCTTTTATTAAGTTTACATAAAATGATTCTTTTATTTCGTTTACATAAAATGACTCTTTTATTACGTTTACATAAAATGATTCTTTTATTTCGTTTACATAAAATGATTCTTTTATTTCGTTTACATAAAATGATTCTTTTATTTCGTTTACATAAAATGATTCTTTTATTTCGTTTACATAAAATAATTCTTTTATTACGTTTACATAAAATGATTCTTTTATTTCGTTTACATAAAATGATTATTTTATTACGTTTACATAAAATGATTCTTTTATTTCGTTTACATAAAATGATACTTTTATTACGTTTACAAAAAATGATTCTTTTATTACGTTTACATAAAATAATTCTTTTATTTCGTTTACATAAAATGATTATTTTATTACGTTTACATAAAATGATTCTTTTATTTCGTTTACATAAAATGATTATTTTATTACGTTTACATAAAATGATTCTTTTATTTCGTTTACATAAAATGATTATTTTATTACGTTTACATAAAATGTTTCTTTTATTTCGTTTACATAAAATGATTCTTTTATTTCGTTTACATAAAATAATTATTTTATTACGTTTACATAAAATCATTCTTTTATTCAGTTTACATAAGATAAGCACATAAGAGAAACTTAATAAAGAAAAACATAATTGATAAATATTTACAATCGAATCCAACGTAGTTTTACTAATAAAAAGAATAAAATAAAATGAATTTTTGTTTGCCATTACGTCTGAAAAGCCATTAAAAATATTCCGAAAAATAGAATTTAAAAAAAATGATATTGACGCCTTTGTTTCATAAATTAAACTGAATATGAGCACCCACTCCTTCTTTTCTAATTATTGATGATTCAATCTGATATTTAGATTTTATCATCAAAAATGAGTTTATTTACTTTCGTTTTTTTCTGAGAAAATAATAATGTTTACCATAAACAAAATAAGTTGATCAAAAGTTTGTCGAATTGTCAGACAGCTGAGCACAGAATTTTTTTTTTTTTAATATTTTTATTGTTTTTTTTTTAATATTTTTACAAATACTTTTCTGTCCACATTTACCTAATATGTCGATAGAGAATTGTTTGAATTTTGATATTTTATTCAATTTTTGGCGTTTTCGAATAAGGATAATTTTATTTAATAAAGTTTACATAAAATGAGCCCTCATTTATTGGGCATCACTAATTAACAGAAACTTTATATAGAACAAAATATTTTTTAAATATTTACAATCGAAACCAGCATAGTTTGTCGATTTTCTTTTTAAAAGATTTTTTTTTCTTTTAGATGTAGTTTTATGTCAACAATTATCTATTATGTAGCTAAATCATAATGTTTATCATAAACACAATAATTTGATTCGATTTAGATTTCTAAGAGTACTAGGAGTCGGAGTCGAAATTGTTTTATCCAACTCCGACTCCTTAAGTCCAATAAATTTACTTTTTTACATGGGTCTCCTGTTTGGTTTTACCCGTTTTTTTTAATTACACAAAACACGGCACATTGGCACTTTGATGTAGGGGCTACTATCAGGGACCTAAGTTGCAGGGATACTATGTAGCGAGTTTAGCAGCAAAATGTTTGTTTACATTACACTTGGACTTCTGCATGTCAGTACAGTTGGGGAAGCAGGAAGCCAGAAGGGAATTTTTAAGTCTAGCAGTAGGTGTATCAGAATTTTTGTAGGAATTTTTGACACCCCTAACACGAAACTGCGAATAAAATATTAAAAACAAAAACTCGTAATTTCTCTTTTAAAAGTGGGTTGTTTATTTTCTTTATGGATTATACTTCCAAAATAAATTATTAAAGTTGTATAAAAAGTCATAGAAATATTATTCTTTATTTAAAAAAAAAGAATCAGTAATGAAATCGAGTTTTACGAGTTCAGCATTTTTCAATTTTTAAACTTTTAAAATCTATCAAAATTTTTCTATTGATTCTATTTTTACGATATTTGCAGGGTCAATCTGAAATTTTATGCTCTTTTTAATAAACCGAATATAATATTTTAGACAAATGCTTTTTTTATTCACGCTCCTCCCATTTTGAAATGTCTATTACAAAGAAAATAATTAATTTACTCACCAAAGTTTATATATATCACAAATTGGAGATAAAGATCAATAAATAATATATTCAAATTTAAAACAAAAAAATATTGTTTTTTTAGAAATTTACCTGTAAAGTCCGAAGTTTAAAATCCCTTTTTTTAAACCACGTTGTTTTTTTTTAATGAAACCTTGGTCCTTGCTCCTTTAATTGAAAAAAAAATAGTGGTTGAATTACATTTTTCGGGTACTTATAAGCTTGGAAAGACAGGGGGTCGAATTAATTCACGCCCCCCTATTTTGAAATGTCTATTAAAAAGTAGATAATTAATTTACTCATCAAAGTGTTATATATCACAAATCGAAGAAATAAATAAATAGATCAATAGATAATATATTCAAATTTAAAACAAAAAAAAGTGTTTTTTTAGAAATTTACCTTTGAAGTCCGAAGTTTAAAACCTTTTTTTTAACACGTTGTTTGTTTCTTTTTTTTTAACTGAAACCTCGGTCCTTGCTCCTTTAATTAAGAAAACGTTAGGCGTTTAATTACATTTTTCGAGTAGTTATAAGCTTGGAAAGACAAGGGGTGGAATGATTCAATATTTTTCACAAAGTTTCTGACACACCTAGTCTAGAAGTTCTAGGCAGGAGACTATTAGAATATAAGGCTTACATACATCTAGGGATCTCTACTGTGTTGGGGTGGGACTTTGCTGCCTGTCGGGTTTGTCGGGGGTATTTTCATTAAGGGGATATAAGAGCTTGTTGTTCGTCAGAGCATCCGCCATTGAAATACTTTTAAAACAAGCGGAGGGATGCAATATTTTGTTGATGGGACTGGCTGAAGCTTTGATTACAGTTCAGGATCTATCAAGTTGGCGACTTTCTTTTGAACCCTGCCTAGGAGCAATAGACTACTAGCTGATGCACCAGCTAAAATGTCACAACAATACACCATACATGGGCGAATGTTAGCTATGTAGAGGTATAGGATATTTTCAAGTGTAAGTAACTTTCTAGCAAGGTAGAGAAAGCCCACCTTCTTCGCAGCAGTCTTGGCAATGATCTCAATGTATCTATTCCAACTCATGTTCCCTGCCTTGACAGAGTTAAAAGTAGACTTCGTAGCTTAGTGAGGGATGCCATTTTCTCTTCCCTGCAAACTCTTTCTCACAGCCTGTCTCTGCTTTATCATTATTTTCATTATACGTGCTCGTCTGAGCTTCAGTCTATAGCCCCCCTCGCCAAATTTTCATGAGAAACACTCGTCTAGCTGAAAAAAATATCAATAATTTCCCCACTCTTTATCTGTGCCTAAACATAAACATAGATTCCATGAACAAAGTTTCTTTCTTAGAATGCACACCTGTGGAACCCTAACCCTAACCTGTGAAACTCTTCCATTTGCCTGCTTTCCAGTTGACTATAATATCGTCATTTTCAAGTCCAACGTAAACATGTTCTTAATGAGCCGTTCCCTACAATTACTACAACAGTGTTCCATTCACCACTGTATGCTTATTAACCCTTATGCTTGAGTGGCATCTGGGCCTTGATAAATGCGGACTCTTTTGTAAAATAACATGTCAAACGTAGGTATATAAAATTTCAAACATAAAATTTTCAGTGACTCCAAAAAATATAATAATTTAAAACTTTTCTTAAACTTGAAAAAATATATTAATTATTATGTAAAAACAATTTTTAAAAAATATTATAATTTAAAACTTTTCTTAAACTTGAAAAATATATTAATTATTATGTAAAAGCAACTTAAAAAATATAAACATTTAAAACTTGTCTTTAACTTGAAAAATATATTAATTATTGTGTAAAACAACTTTTAAAAAATATAATTAAAACTTTTCTTTAACTTGAAAAATATATTAATTATTGTGTAAAATTACTTTTGAAAAATATAATAATTAAAACTTTTCTTTAACTTGAAAATATATATTAATTATTGTGTAAAAAAAACAACTTTTAAAAATATAATAATTAAAAACTTTTCTTAAACTTGAAAAAAATGTATTAATTATTGTGTAGAAACAACTTTTAAAAAATAGCAATTGTTAAAAACTGGGGTCACAAATTTAAATCCAAAAAGTTTCAGCACTTTGTAAGAACATATTCTGTAGAGATCATAAAATTCTCTAAAGTTTCTCCCGTGAACAACTTGTGCTCTAGTTCTAATTAAATAACTGGATACCTATTAAGTCTGCACTTTATAAACCACACACAAAATGAATAGTGCCAGCTAAGAAATGTTCGGTAAGCCTACCTAATCCATTTTACAGGGAAGTACAACTGTAAAATATATATTGTCTGATTATTATGTGAAGATGAATTAGTATTGATACAACACACAAACATTTTAAGGCCAATCGATTTGGCAGGTGAGTTGTTACACATTCCTTACACATAATACAATTTAATGTCCGGGTAAAGTTTGCCATAGTAAAACAGTAAAGATGATATTTAATGACAATATGGATACTCAATAGTAATGATAATCATATGAACTATTTAATTCAATACATCAAATTCAATAATAATAATCATATAAAATATTACTTAATTCAATAAAAACTCCATAGTAATGATAATTATATGAAATGATATTTAATTCAATATAACAAACTCAATAATAATAATAATATGAAAACACAAACCATGGCCGACAATTAATTTTGTGGTCGTTTGACTTGTTAATCTAGTGTTACTCTTCATCAATTCTCTGTTTAGGTAACTCATTATAATACATCATCATATTTCAGTACGTTTTATTCAAAGCTATAGACTTATATGAGTTTTTTTGTTTGCTTCTCAAGTCACAGGGAATGCCTCTGCTAATATGGCCCATAATCCATAGTATCTCATTATGTTTCAGTTGCAATGTGTGTTGTTTTTGAACGCCAATAGGGATACTTTTTCAGTATATTTTGTTTATTAAATTTTTACATGAAATTATAGAATAGTAAACGACACTCGGCTCTTATTCTCCCTCAACAAACGTAAAAAAATAAAACCGATACAACTCCCTCTCTGCCACAATAAATTGTAACCATATTGTTTATCATGTTAAATGCATAAAATATAAATTACATGCAAAATTTGTCTTACTAATATTTAAATATAAAACATTAAATTCGCTTAATATAAAGGTCTATGATTACAAATAATTTTAATGTTTGGATGAATAAGAAATGAACAAATATTTTAAGATAAAACATTTCAATCAAATTTAAATTTTTTTCGTCTCAAACAATAGAAGCATTACAAGCAACAACAAAGGAGAATGGCTGGATTTTGATGTTTGTCCGATTGGTCGAGAGTAGGTATGTTTGTGCAGAGCGTATATTTGAGACTCTTTTAGAAGTCTAAGACAAAGATGGTGTTGGTAGTTGGCCGAAAGCATATTTGTCAACAATACACAATACATATTTGTCAACAATACACAATACATATTTGTCAACAATGCACAATACATATTTGTCAACAATACACAATGCATATTTGTCAACAATGCACAATACATATTTGTCAACAATACACAATACATATTTGTCAACAATGCACAATACATATTTGTCAACAATACACAATGCATATTTGTCAACAATACACAATACATATTTGTCAACAATACACAACACATATTTGTCAACAATACACAATACATATTTGTCAACAATACACAATGCATATTTGTCAACAATACACAACACATATTTGTCAACAATACACAACACATATTTGTCAACAATACACAATGCATATTTGTCAACAATACACAACACATATTTGTCAACAGTACACAACACATATTTGTCAACAATACACAATACATATTTGTCAACAATACACAATGCATATTTGTCAACAATACACAACACATATTTGTCAACAATACACAATACATATTTGTCAACAATACACAATGCATATTTGTCAACAATGCACAATACATATTTGTCAACAATACACAACACATATTTGTCAACAATACACAATACATATTTGTCAACAATGCACAATACATATTTGTCAACAATGCACAATACATATTTGTCAACAATACACAATGCATATTTGTCAACAATGCACAATACATATTTGTCAACAATACACAATGCATATTTGTCAACAATACACAATACATATTTGTCAACAATACACAACACATATTTGTCAACAATACACAACACATATTTGTCAACAATACACAATACATATTTGTCAACAATACACAATGCATATTTGTCAACAATACACAATACATATTTGTCAACAATACACAACACATATTTGTCAACAGTACACAATACATATTTGTCAACAATACACAACACATATTTGTCAACAATACACAATGCATATTTGTCAACAATGCACAATACATATTTGTCAACAATACACAATGCATATTTGTCAACAGTACACAATACATATTTGTCAACAATACACAACACATATTTGTCAACAGTACACAATACATATTTGTCAACAATACACAATGCATATTTGTCAACAGTACACAACACATATTTGTCAACAGTACACAACACATATTTGTCAACAATACACAACACATATTTGTCAACAATACACAATACATATTTGTCAACAATACACAATACATATTTGTCAACAATACACAATACATATTTGTCAACAGTACACAACACATATTTGTCAACAGTACACAACACATATTTGTCAACAGTACACAATACATATTTGTCAACAATACACAACACATATTTGTCAACAGTACACAATACATATTTGTCAACAATGCACAATACATATTTGTCAACAATACACAATACATATTTGTCAACAATACACAATGCATATTTGTCAACAATACACAATGCATATTTGTCAACAATACACAATACATATTTGTCAACAATACACAATACATATTTGTCAACAATACACAATACATATTTGTCAACAATACACAATACATATTTGTCAACAATACACAATGCATATTTGTCAACAGTACACAATACATATTTGTCAACAATGCACAATACATATTTGTCAACAATACACAACACATATTTGTCAACAATACACAACACATATTTGTCAACAATACACAATGCATATTTGTCAACAATACACAATGCATATTTGTCAACAATACACAACACATATTTGTCAACAGTACACAATACATATTTGTCAACAATGCACAATACATATTTGTCAACAATACACAATACATATTTGTCAACAATACACAATACATATTTGTCAACAATACACAATGCATATTTGTCAACAATACACAATGCATATTTGTCAACAATACACAATGCATATTTGTCAACAATACACAATACATATTTGTCAACAATACACAACACATATTTGTCAACAGTACACAATACATATTTGTCAACAATGCACAATACATATTTGTCAACAATACACAATACATATTTGTCAACAATACGCAATGCATATTTGTCAACAATACACAATGCATATTTGTCAACAATACACAATACATATTTGTCAACAATACACAATACATATTTGTCAACAATACACAATACATATTTGTCAACAATACACAATACATATTTGTCAACAATACACAATGCATATTTGTCAACAGTACACAATACATATTTGTCAACAATGCACAATACATATTTGTCAACAATACACAATACATATTTGTCAACAATACACAACACATATTTGTCAACAATACACAATGCATATTTGTCAACAATGCACAATACATATTTGTCAACAATACACAATACATATTTGTCAACAATGCACAATACATATTTGTCAACAATACACAATGCATATTTGTCAACAATACACAACACATATTTGTCAACAATACACAATACATATTTGTCAACAATACACAATGCATATTTGTCAACAATGCACAATACATATTTGTCAACAATACACAACACATATTTGTCAACAATACACAATACATATTTGTCAACAATGCACAATACATATTTGTCAACAATGCACAATACATATTTGTCAACAATACACAATGCATATTTGTCAACAATGCACAATACATATTTGTCAACAATACACAATGCATATTTGTCAACAATACACAATACATATTTGTCAACAATACACAACACATATTTGTCAACAATACACAACACATATTTGTCAACAATACACAATACATATTTGTCAACAATACACAATGCATATTTGTCAACAATACACAATACATATTTGTCAACAATACACAATACATATTTGTCAACAATGCACAATACATATTTGTCAACAATGCACAATACATATTTGTCAACAATACACAATGCATATTTGTCAACAATACACAATACATATTTGTCAACAATGCACAATACATATTTGTCAACAATACACAATGCATATTTGTCAACAATACACAATACATATTTGTCAACAATACACAACACATATTTGTCAACAATACACAACACATATTTGTCAACAATACACAATACATATTTGTCAACAATACACAATGCATATTTGTCAACAATACACAATACATATTTGTCAACAATACACAATACATATTTGTCAACAATGCACAATACATATTTGTCAACAATGCACAATACATATTTGTCAACAATACACAATGCATATTTGTCAACAATGCACAATACATATTTGTCAACAATACACAATGCATATTTGTCAACAATACACAATACATATTTGTCAACAATACACAATACATATTTGTCAACAGTACACAACACATATTTGTCAACAATACACAATACATATTTGTCAACAATACACAACACATATTTGTCAACAATACACAATGCATATTTGTCAACAATACACAATGCATATTTGTCAACAATACACAACACATATTTGTCAACAATACACAATACATATTTGTCAACAATACACAACACATATTTGTCAACAATACACAACACATATTTGTCAACAATACACAACACATATTTGTCAACAATACACAACACATATTTGTCAACAATACACAACACATATTTGTCAACAATACACAACACATATTTGTCAACAATACACAATACATATTTGTCAACAATACACAACACATATTTGTCAACAATACACAATACATATTTGTCAACAATACACAATACATATTTGTCAACAATACACAACACATATTTGTCAACAATACACAATACATATTTGTCAACAATACACAACACATATTTGTCAACAATACACAATACATATTTGTCAACAATACACAATACATATTTGTCAACAATACACAACACATATTTGTCAACAATACACAATACATATTTGTCAACAATACACAATACATATTTTGTCAACAATACACAATACATATTTGTCAACAATACACAACACATATTTGTCAACAATACACAATACATATTTGTCAACAATACACAATACATATTTGTCAACAATACACAACACATATTTGTCAACAATACACAATACATATTTGTCAACAATACACAACACATATTTGTCAACAATACACAATACATATTTGTCAACAATACACAATACATATTTGTCAACAATACACAACACATATTTGTCAACAATACACAATACATATTTGTCAACAATACACAATACATATTTGTCAACAATACACAATACATATTTGTCAACAATACACAACACATATTTGTCAACAATACACAATGCATATTTGTCAACAATACACAACACATATTTGTCAACAGTACACAACACATATTTGTCAACAGTACACAACACATATTTGTCAACAATACACAATACATATTTGTCAACAATACACAATACATATTTGTCAACAATACACAACACATATTTGTCAACAATACACAATGCATATTTGTCAACAATACACAACACATATTTGTCAACAATACACAATACATATTTGTCAACAATACACAACACATATTTGTCAACAATACACAATACATATTTGTCAACAATACACAATACATATTTGTCAACAATACACAATACATATTTGTCAACAATACACAATACATATTTGTCAACAATACACAACAACATATTTGTCAACAAATACACAATACATATTTGTCAACAATACACAACACATATTTGTCAACAATACACAATACATATTTGTCAACAATACACAATACATATTTGTCAACAATACACAATACATATTTGTCAACAATACACAACACATATTTGTCAACAATACACAATACATATTTGTCAACAATACACAATACATATTTGTCAACAATACACAATACATATTTGTCAACAATACACAATACATATTTGTCAACAATACACAATACATATTTGTCAACAATACACAACACATATTTGTCAACAGTACACAACACATATTTGTCAACAATACACAATACATATTTGTCAACAATACACAATACATATTTGTCAACAATACACAATACATATTTGTCAACAATACACAACACATATTTGTCAACAATACACAACACATATTTGTCAACAATACACAACACATATTTGTCAACAATACACAATACATATTTGTCAACAATACACAACACATATTTGTCAACAATACACAATACATATTTGTCAACAATACACAACACATATTTGTCAACAATACACAATACATATTTGTCAACAATACACAATACATATTTGTCAACAATACACAATACATATTTGTCAACAATACACAATACATATTTGTCAACAATACACAATAATATTTGTCAACAGTACACAATACATATTTGTCAACAATATACAATGCATATTTGTCAACAATATACAATGCATATTTGTCAAGAATACACAACACATATTTGTCAACAATACACAACACATATTTGTCAACAATACACAACACATATGGTAATCTTAGCTTTGTAGACCTATACTCTCATGTGCTTACTATGTTGATAGTGGATACAAAAATTTTAACAATTTTGTTTTTAATCATAGTTAAAGATTAAATATTAACTCGCTCACGAGTTAAACACATGTAGCAACAACAATTTCTATGTTCAAATGAATTAGCGATAAACGGATATCCTTAAACAATCTATGAATTTGAATAATATGCTTTACATTTGATAAATATGAACGGAAAACAAAAATAAGTAATAAAAAATAAATGTACAGATTTTAATGTAGGTTTTCGAACCGAATTAGTTACGTTTTTGGCATTAAATAAATCCATTATAAGAAATTGTCGATAGTTTTGATAAATTTACATTTTATATACAGTATATGCATGTTCTTTAGGAAGGCAGAAACAAACGTTTTCTGATGAACCTAGATATATTCCTCTCATTATAACAATGAAACATATTACATCAAGATTGTCACACACACACATGCGCACATGTACATTTTCCTTAAAACAATATACGTTTATAATGTATTTATTCAATAAACATATCTTAAAATACAACGGTTTATTAAACTCAATGAAAATGATTTACACTTTCAGAGCATATGTGACTTTATTAAACATTTAATTCACATATTGTTTAAATTAGTGCGTCTTACACGTGTTTCATTGCATAAACTAAAACAAATCATGAGACTTTTGATCAGTTCATAAAAGAATAAAATGTTCACTTTTTTCTTGGTTCGAAAGGAAATGTTTAACGAAATAAAAATCCAAAATCGATTAAAGGAAATGTAATTTTAAAGCGAATTAAAAACAAAGTTTAAAAAACAATAAAATATCTACTGGTTATCGATACAACATTAGTATGCAGCAGAAAGAAGTTTAGTTCGTATCCCATATAAAGTCTCTCCTGTGAACAACTTGTGCTCTAGTTCTAATTAAATAACTTCATACCTATTAAGTCTGCATCTTATAGACGACACACAGAATGGATAGTGCCAGCTCAGAAATGTTAGGTAAGCCTATCTAATCCAATGCTCATCTAATAGGGAAGTACAACTACACAATATTAAGGCTAATCGATATGCAGAAGAAAGAAAATGTAATGAATATTTAGTTCACATATTGTTTAAATTACTGCGTCTTACACGTGTTTCATTGCATAAACCAAACAAATCATGAGACTTTTCATCAGTTCATCAAAGAAGAAAATGTTAAGTGTTTCTTGGTTCAAAAAGGAAATATATCTTAAAAGCTGATTAGAAACGTTTAAAAAACATAAAATCCAAAATCCAGTAAAAAAAGTAAATGAAACGTAACTTATACTAAGCTTTGAACATTAATACATTTTCATAATTTATACTATCTTACACATGTTTCATTGCATAAACTAAAACAAATCATCAGACTTTTCATCAGTTCATCAAAGAAGAAAATGTTCAATTTTTTCTTGGTTCAAAAAGGAAATGTAATTTTAAAGCTGATTACAAAGGTTTTAACGAAATAAAAATCCAAAATCGATTAAAGAAAATTTAATTTTAAAGGGAATTAAAAACAAAGTTTAAAAAACAATAAAATATCTACTGGTTATCAATACAACATTAATATGCAGAAGAAAGAAGTTTAGTTCGTATACCATGAGTTAAATAGGCTCATTTTACAGGCGATATTTAAATTCATACAAAGTTTTCAACATTAATATATTTTAATAATTTATACTATTAGAAGGTGAAAATAATTAGGATAAAAAATCATAAAGAAAATATAATATATATGAATAATAAAATACGCAAAAATGGTGGATGATGTAATTTCTTAAATTTCCAAAATAAAAAATTATTTTACTCAAAATTAAAATAACTACTAAGAATATCAATTCTGTAATATTTGGTAAGGTAATCAATTCACCGTTTTTGCTATACAAATATGTATTACATCGTAATTTTAAAAAATAAAATTGCAATAATCGATTGTTAAAACTGTTTATATTATTTCGATAATAAAATATGTGAATGATAATAATGCATTCAAAAACTTTGGATTAAATAATTTGTTGAATGAAAAAACTGTTAATTTCTAAAAATAATAGTAAAAAAAATAAGAACCTTATTCTGTTTCATTAAATTCGCTATTATCAGTATTAACAGTTATGTTATGTAAGGAAAATATCAAGTTAAATATCAAACACATAAATAAGCAGCAAATATTTTAACACAGAAATACAAACAAAAGCTATTTTAAAAGACCATATTAGTATGCATTGCTAAGTAACTAGATTATATATTGATTTGTTTATTCACTTTAATTTACTGAGTATTTAAATTAAATTTTCATGTATTATTAAATTATTATATTTCTATTGTTAGCAATATATATTTATTTATTTCAGTAGCAACTATGGTATCTGTATGTATATTAGTAGCAATATATTTTTATTATTAATAATAGTACCAATGTTCCTTAAAATTCTTACTATATTATTGTTTATTTAAATTTATTAATTGCATAATTCCTTTATCTATTACAAAATACTATGAATATTATTAAACATTAAAACAATATGAATGTGAACTAAGTGTTTATTTCTGTGATTTTTAAATGTTTTATAAAGTTATGTTTCTTGTTTTGTTGGCACAATTAAAATAAAAAATGATATTAAAATATTAAATTTCATTTATTTTTTATTTGCAGATGTTCCTGCTTGCATATTTTTAATGAATAGTAAGGGACAATCCTTCACCTTAAACAGTATTCTATACACAATTATTTGCTTACATGGCAGACAACAAAAACGGCAGCACACAACTGTATTAGACATATATGTGTGAAGAGTTATTTTATCTGGATTGTTTAGCAAATAGTGATAAGAACATCATACATATTAAAATTTGCCAAAATTTTGTTTAATATTTTTATAAATCATAATATATCGAATTTAACATTTCAGAAAAATCTGCTAATTTCCAAAATAGAATATTTTAACTTTTACACATCGAAATATCTCTTATCAAACAAATGAAAAGTTATACACAATTAAAATTTCTTTAGCATAAAATCTAACTTCCATAAAAAACTACAGATTAAAACTGAAAAAGTCAGGATAAAATCTCATATTGCTTATAACTTGGCAGTGATAACTTTCGCCAGGAGCAATTTAATTTAAATATGAATATGCACATTACAGAAAAGCCACATTATTGTGAAGTGTGTGGATATTCCTTTCTTCAAAAATCAAAATTAGTGAGACATATGAGAACTCACACTGGGGAAAAGCCACATTCTTGTAAAGTGTGCGGATATTCTTGTTCTCGAAAATCAGCATTAGTGACGCATATGAGAACTCACACTGGAGAAAAGCCACATTCTTGTGAAGTATGCGGCCATTCTTTTTCCGAAAAATCACACTTAGTGATACATATGAGAACTCACACTGGGGAAAGTACTTGTGAAGTATGTGGATATTCTTGTTCTGTACAATACTCATTAGTGATACATATGAGAACTCACACTGGGGAAAAGCCACATTCTTGTGAAGTGTGTGGATATTCTTGCTCTCAAAAATCATCATTAGTGACACATATAAAAGCTCACACTGGGGAAAAGCCACATTCTTGTGACGTGTGTGGATATTCTTGTTCTCGAAAATCATTATTAGTTACACATATGAGAACTCACACAGGGGAAAAGCCACATTCTTGTGAAGTGTGTGGATATTCTAGTTCTGAAAAATCAGTATTAGTGAGACATATGAGAACTCACACTGGAGAAAGGCCACATTCTTGTGAAGTGTGTGGATATTCTTGTTCTGACAAATCAAATTTAATGATGCATATGAGAATTCACACTGGGGAAAAGCCACATTCTTGTGAAGTATGTGGATATTCTTATTCTCGAAAATCAGACTTAGTTGTACATATGAGAACCCACACTGGCGAAAAGCCACATTCTTGTGAAGTATGTGGATATTCTTGTTCTAAAAAATCGAACTTACTTACACATATGAAAACTCACACTGGGGAAAAGCCACATTCTTGTGACGTGTGTGGATATTCTTGTTCTCGAAAATCAGCATTAGTGAGACATATGAGAACTCACACTGGGGAAAAGCCACATTCTTGTGAAGTGTGTGGATATTCTTGTTCTCAAAAATCATCTTTAGTGACACATATGAAAACTCACACTGGAGAGAATTGAATGCCTACTAGACACAAACCTCGCGTGTCTTCAGTCTCACTGGACAGTGATCTAACAGGGACTCTGGTATGAGGATACTTTCAAAGTATACCCTGACCAAATATTCGAATTTAAATGAAAATGAAAAATAAAACTAAATCAACAAACTGGCAGCATGTCGCTCAGGATAAAAAGATCCCTTCAACATTGCTGTACATTGGGTCATAGGAAAATACCGGTGCACCTTCTCCTAGGTGTGTTGCCACAAATAACAACACTAAGCTGGACACTCTACCACATCAGTCAAATTCTAGTCCCGTAATCCGGCTAGACCAAACAAAGACTACGAGGAAAAGACAATATGACCAAGTAAAGGGGTCTATTGGGGAAAATATTTTTTTACTGTTTCATATACTCAAGGTATGAGAAATGAGAGGACAAAGCTACAGTATTTGAGGCTCAACTTAAATCTTCAACCTTACCAAAAGAGAAAACATCACTAACTGCAACTAAGAACTTACTTTCAATTGTATCCCAAGTACATAAATATCTCCCAAAAGATTTTAGAGAGTCAACTGAGAAGAAAGCTTTTAGGGAAACAGCGATTGATTTCACCAAATCTAACACTGTTGAATTTGCCCAAACTCAGTGGAGTAGAGAGGAAAAATGGACATTGATTTGGTCAATGGAATATTCCAAAATAAAATATAAAAAACTAACAGAAAGTTGTAAGCAATGGAAAAAGTTTTTTTAAACACCACTGCCCAAACAAGAAAGAAATTGAGAAGGAATTGTTAGCATGCAGGGAGTCTAATTTTCTGGGAAACATCTTTCTGTGGAGCAAATACTCCAGCTAAAAAAAGATATCCAGGAAATCACTAAAAACAATATTTGCCCAATCAGTAATCCCCTCCCTATACCCAAGATCTGCCAAACCCAACAGGAAGACACTACAACACATTCTCACCTGACACAGCTCCCTGAGACAATGCCAACAAGTATAAAACTTAGATGTCTACCAAAAATAAACCTGAGACAATGCCAACAAGTATAAGACTTAGATGTCTACCAAAAATAAACCTGAGACAATGTCAACAAGTATAAGACTTAGATGTCTACCAAAAATAAACCTGAGACAATGCCAACTAGTATAAGACTTATATGTCTACAAAAAATAAACCTGAGACAATGCCAACAAGTATAAGACTTAGATGTCTACCAACAATAAACCTGAGACAATGCCAACAAGTATAAGACTTAGATGTCTACCAAAAATAAACCTAAGACAATGCCAACAAGTATAAGACTTAAATGTCTACCAAAAATAAACCTGAGACAATGCCAACAAGTATAAGACTTATATGTCTACAAAAATAAACCTGAGACAATGCCAACAAGTATAAGACTTAAATGTCTACCAAAAATAAACCTGAGACAATGCCAACAAGTATAAGACTTAGATGTCTACCAAAAATAAACCTGAGACAATGCCAACAAGTATAAGACCTACTTTACAAGAAGCAGAAAGAGCAATGGATTTAATATATGAACTTCAAGAAAGATTTGATGAGAAAATGAAAAAAAGTTTAGCTTGTTGGGAATCTGACGACGATGTCCACGAAACAGAGTGTAAAGATGTAGAGTGGCTGAAATGACCTCAAACCACAATCAAGGAATGCGACTAGATACAGCCCAGGTGATGAGTGTACGTAAAACCAGTTGAACGAAGGAACCAGTCCCCAAAAGAAAATGTCTTGTGTGGTTATACACACGCGCCAAAACCCAGCAGATCCCCAACCTATGGCAAACTGGGCCATACATGCAGCAAGAAGGATGACGCGAAAACGGACACACCACACGAACAAATGAAAACAAGAAGATCGTTGCACCTCAACCACGAGTACATCAATTAGACACATCATCATCAGAGAAGGATAAAGATTACACCTACTAGGTGAATACAATAAAACCGCCAAAGACAAAACAGTAAAATGAGGTCAAATGCCTTATGCTTTTGAATAAAAAAGTTCTTTTTCAGATTGAGACAGGGACATCTATAATTACTCTCACTGAAAAGTTTTCCAAGAGGATGAAATCCTATAAAGAGGTCTCATCAATGTTGAACAAGTCGTTGATGAAACAACTCGTTGTAGATCATCAAGATATTGGCATGTTGAGCTCGATGATGCATCCACCTTTCAGAATGCTTTGACCAATACTGTTGGCGTCGGTTATATTTGACCTGAACTCCTCAGCAAACATATTCAACAGAAAGCTGAATGAACAATTTCAAGTCATGCAGGGAGTAATTATTGTAGATGATCTAGTAATTTATTGGAAATTCGAAAAAGAACATAACAGGCGGCTCCCCAAATTATTCCAGAAATGGTAAACAATAGGAGTAAAACGTAATCCAGAAAAACTAAAGACCCGACTAAACGGGATCTCTTTCATGGGCATCATATCACCAAAAATTCGACCTAGAAAAAGTGAGGCCTATCATGCACTTGTTTAACGTTGGCAAAAGTGTTGATTCTAATGTTTTTTTATTTAAATCAATATTTGTTTTACTTAAGCCGAGACATGCTCATCTGAGTTTAAACGTTTAAAACCGTAAAAACTTTTTGTCAACCTAATAGTTTTCCCCCACCTTTAGAAGACTAGTATGTAAGTAGCCTCGTACAAAGGCAAATAAAAATTATTTTATACAATTTTCTCTTTTTGTTTTTAATACTGCATATAACACGATTCTTGTTCTTTTCTCAAAAAAGAAAAGCTATTTGCTTGTTTTATTTTGTTTTTATTTTAACTCCAAACTCTCCTTTTCATTCATGGTTGGTATTTTTGGATTATTAAAAATATCAATAAATTTAGTGTATTCGTATATACAAACAACTATCAAGTTTAATCCGAAATTTTTATGGAAAAAAATTTTTCATTGTGTTCTTTTAAAACTATTGTGTTTCATTAAGCATACCCGTTTATGATACATCAAATTGCAATTAAACGAAATTATTACAATTTGTGTCATCCATAATTTTTGTTAAATTTATTCTATTTCAATAAGCATACCTTTTTATGATACATCAAATTACAATTAAACGATTTTTTTTTCATTCAACTTTCACCCCAAACAAGGCACAGTGCCACTTTGAAGCAGGGGCATACTATCAGGGACTTAATTAGCGGGGTCATTTTGAAGGGAGATGAGTAGAAAGATGTTTGTTAGCATTACACTTGCACTTCTGCATATCAGTGCAGTTGGGAAAGTAGAATCCCGGAAGGGAGTTCCAAAGACCCACAGTTCTGGGGAAGAAACTATTGGAGTAAAAGTCTTTCTTGCACCTAGGGATATCTACTGTAAAGAGATCAGACTTAGTAGCTTGTCGGGTTTGTCGGGGTAGTTACGTCGGGGAGGTACAAGTGTTTGCAGTTTGTCAGAGACTTCACCATTAAAGTATTTGTAGAACACGCAGAGGGATGCAACATCTCGTCGATGGGACAGAGGCTGAATCCTAGATGACAGTTCAGGACCTATCAGGTTGGCGACTCTCTTTTGAACCCTTTCCAGGAGCGAGAAACAAGCAGCAGATGCACCTGCCCAGATGTGACAACAGTACTCTATACATGGGCGAATGGTTGCCTTATAGAGGTATAGGATACTGTTAGGCGTAAGTAGTTTTCTAGCACGGTAGAGGGAGCCAGCCTTCCTTGCAACAGCCTTGGCAATGTATCTATTCCAGTTCATATTCCCTGTAAACGTTAGGCCGAGGAGTTTAAAAGAAGTATTTTCAGGCAATGTGTTCTTTGCCATTGCTATTGGTGGTAGAGAAGGTTTCTTGTAGTTATTGAAGGAAACAAGCTTAGTCTTAGCAGCATTGAATGTGACCATCCATTTTTGTCCCGATTCCACTACAGATTGGAGGTCATCATCTAGTTTTTCTGTCATTTCCTTTGATATGTGTTCATTTGTTTTCCCCTCATATCTGTTATATAGAGTGGTGTCATCGGCAAATATACCCATCTCCGAAACTATTTTATCAGGGAGGTCATTTATGAATATCAGGAATAATAGAGGTCCAAGGATAGACCCCTGAGGTACTCCCGCATTTATGTCATATTGTTTAGATGTACGACCGTCGAGGACAACTTTGATTTTTCTATTACTTAAGAAGGATTTAATTACATTATGAGTTCTTTCATTGATTCCATATGACCTAATTTTCCTTAGAAGACCATCGTGCCATACCTGTTAAAACCCTTAAATATATCAAGGGCTACTGCTCTACCCTCCCCTGTTTTGTCCAATGAACGGTATATACGTTCAGAAACTACAGTTAAGATATCTGCTGTTGAACGGGCTTACAATTCGTGTCATCCAGCATTTTAGTGAAATTTATTCTATTTCAATAAGCATACCCTTTTATGATACATCAAATTGCAATTAAACGAAATAAAATTTTTCAATGCATTTTTGGTAATATGCCATATAAATGTATTTTTTAATTTTTTTTTTATTTTTATATAAACTTTTTTTTTCGGTGATTGTACCTATACATGGATTAGACAGAAGTATTTGGCTGTCTGAAATCTCAAACTAATATGTGACTGATGTTTGATATTTATTTTTAATAAGAATAAAACATGCAATTTAGTATCAGTTCAAAGTCCAATCAGTTTTAAGATTATCATGAAAAACGTGTTCTAAGAGATTCGTAATATAATAAGATCACGGCAAACAAGTCACTACTGTAAATTATCATCTTCCTACGACAAATAGTACGATTATGTCTATTCATAGACTGCTACAATGTTAAACTGATATCAACATAAAAATGTATATTTACTGATTTTACAATGAAAATCTCATCAATTTTCTTATACAAACGAGAAATTTCTATTATTGATTTAGATAAACACTTAAAAATCGAACAGCATTAACAAAGTTATTATTCATCCGTAAAAGTCCAATCTTTTAAAAATATAGAAACAAAGTTATACAGTGATAAAATAATTTTATTTTCAAACTGTCCAAGTTATTCAACCGAGAAATAGTTATAAAAATGGAATTGAAAAATGCATACAAAAATTTACCAAACAATTGAAACATGACAATGAAATTAGAAAACCTGGGGATTTTACAATAATTGTAGAATAATATTGCGAGAATATCGATTGTATCAACCAGAACTATTAATATATGTGTGGTATTTGTTGGCATATAGTATGCTGTCGTTTTCTTCAATGTCAATGTATTTCTAGGGTTCGTGTTCTTCTAGATCTCTGATGTTATTGTTTTCATTTAGCTCCATATTCTCGGTATATATCTTTTTCCAGATCTGAGCGTACACGTGGCACATTTATCTGGGCCAAACTTCATTTCGATGCCATTAGAGAAGGTATGTACTACCTAGCATACGCCTTAAGATCATCCATGAAATGCGGATGGTTAACTGTATTGCTTGGAAGTTAACGACGGTTCTGACTAAAGTTGTAATTTCTCAGACTGTTATTCAGTGCATCTATTGCTATGAATAAAAAATAAGAGAAGTTTACATAAGAGATGATTGTCTTTCCTCTTTGTGACTTCGTAATATGGTTGTTTTCCACACCAGATGGATCTTGCATATTTCAAGGCACCAAAGTAATAATGATTGTCAAATGCATCATGGTTATCGATCCATAAAATTCGAAGGTTTATTTGCCTCCTTGTAGGTGGTTGTATTTATCTGGGCGTTATGTCTCCTTCATCTCGGATATGAGGCTGGTGTCCCCCTCTGTCAGCAAGGGTTGTGATCATCTATCAACATTCTGCTGAAACAGTCGCTGTAGTTTCGGTTGAGAGCAGTAAAATGCATCAGCCACATACTTCACAAGTATGCAACGTTTAACCAGTGTGAGTTCACAAATATATCACCAACTTTTTTTTTGAGAACCACAAACTTTACAAAATGTGATGTTTCCCCTTTTGTTTATTCTCTTTCAGGGACACTTGAACTCTTAATATATTGACTCATGTTTACTATAGTGGCTCGAGATGCATGGTTGAATTCAGTGGGGCCTAAGCCCCCTTTTTTTTGTGGTAGGTATATCCTGTCCATGCATTGGTTTCGGTATGTTACCTTATGTAGGGATAGTTGTTTCCTGGTCTTGGTATCGAACCTGTTTATGTTATATTGAGGCCAGTCTATAATACCGAAACTGTACGTTGTATGTTGTTTTTCTCCCTTTTGTATTGTGCATTTAGCACATTTGTCAAATCCAAACTCCATGCAGATATTCTCTGGGAACGTTTTCACAATTTCCATCGGGGAGACAAGGTGTTTTTCTGTCTCTGCATAGAATTTCAGATCGCCCATGAAAAGTAAATGATCAACTCTTTTACTTTGATCTTTTTTTCTGCCTCTACCGAGATTGTACCCAGCATCACATTTTTTAGAAGCTTGCTGAGTGGATCGATTCCAAGGCAAAATAGTAGTGGTGAAAGGCTATCGCCTTGAAATATGCCTCACTGGATGTTAATGTTTGAAGCCTGTATTGTCCCTTCAATGTGGTGTAGGGAAATAGATGTTTGCCACATTGTCATTTGTTTTTAATAAAGATCTTATATTCTCATGGACATTATACAGCTCATGACAGGGATGAGGCACACTATCAAATGCCTTTTCGTAATCAATCCAGGTCATTTGTCGCTTCCTACAGTCTTCCAGAATTGTTTTGTTCAAAAGAAGTTGATCTTTTGTCCCAAGCTTGTTTTTGTGTACCCTTTGTGCTCTTTCTCAAGGTATTCAGTCAAATGCTGATAAATTGCATCGGCAATTATTCCAGGCCGGTATTTATTTGGCAAATGTGTTTCCTGGCTCTTGGGTATAAGAGTTGTTTTGCCAATAGTGAGCCATTCTGGTGGTTTTTCTTTGCCACCAATAAGTCGGTTGAATGCTAGGGCATAGTGTTGGTGTAGTGTCGTCAGCCTTTTTAGCCAGAAATTTGGAAGGTTATCAATTCCTGGGCTTTTGAAGTTGTTGTAGTAGATTATCTTTTTATTTACAGCTGCTTTGATAATTTCTAACGTTGGCATTTTTTCCTTGCCCTTGACTGATCCTTTTATTGTGCCTATCCACTCCCTAACCCGATGTTGTTTACGATCATCATACAATGGCCTCCAGAATGTATCGATCTGTTCTTGTGTTGGTGGTGACGTTACTTTGATATTATCTCTCATGTGATTTCGGTACACTATCCTTGGGTTTCTGTCAAACAACCTTATTATGGACCTGGACTCAATTTTTTGTTGCTTATTTTTTATTTGTGCAGATAAGCCCTTCACTTTTGCCTGATTTTCTGCTATATGGGCTCTTAGCTGGTTCGTGGTTTGAAGGGAGTATCGAGATTTTAAAGTTCTCACCTTTTTCTTTAAGTTTTGTCCAGGATTTTCGCTCCGCGAGAAAGAAGATATCTGGGATATTTATTTTCTAAGACCATTTATCCTTTTTTGTAGTTTGGTTTTCCAGACTGCTTCATTTGGTTTAGACCTCCTGTGTGCTCCTTTTTCCTTTCTGGTGTTTGGGGAAGGAGTTTTGTTTGGATAAATCATGCGGCCCCATATGTTGCATAGTTAATTTCTGTTAACGAAGCATCTGTTGTTACTAACTTAGAGAGGGCATCGTTCACTTTTACAGCGAGATTTTTGAAGGCCTCGGTCTTCTTTATTTGGACCAGTCTGGGTCGGTCTTGTAGTTGTAGATGCCTAGTTCTTTCGATTTGATTGGTTCTCTAGCTCAATCTGTTTTGCATCTATCAATAGATGTTGAGTATTATTTTGGCTCTGTCGTCTCCTCAGAATCTGGTGGTCTTGTTTCTTTGACAGGTCATTCATTGATGAGGAGATTTCGGTGGGTGCTCCTTCTTTCGGTGGAGATTTCTCCATTGTGTCACGTGCCTGTGTCGCAGGGTTTGTTGCTGGGCTATATATATTGGCTGGCTGGTTAGGTTCCTGCATGGGGACGTGGTTGTCGATTGGGCACTCCCCGTTTGTCGCCATCTGGTGAGTGCAACGTTTTAGTTCTGCAATCTCATCATATGAGAATGTTCCACTCATCAAAAAGTTGGATTTCTTGGATGTAATTTTTTATGGGCAATGGTGGTAGGAAATTCTTTGCAGTTCTGCACACCCTTCTTTCAGCCCTGTATATTTGGCTTTGGCATACTCCATTGCCCATATAAGGGTCCACTTTTCTTCCCGGCTCCACTGTGTTTCATGGTGTTCTCCCTGGTCTTTTTGGGAATTGAAGTCTGTTTCAGCCACTTTTATAGCTCTCTTCTTTATCTCATAAATCTCATGTGGATGTATATATTTATCAATTTGTGAGACTATAGAGAGTATTTTTTGGTTGTTGTTGCCTCCAGTTTTTCTCTTAGTAGATCCGTTTTTTTATTTGGCCTTCGAATATTTTGTCCTTGCACCAACCCCATTTTTCAAATCTTGAGTATTTGAAGCAGTGAAGGATTTTTGTCTTTACCGCAATCGAATAATTCACTGTTTTATAATTACGTTTTCTTATGGTCTTTGCTTGGTTTTGCCGGAGTCCAGGACCAGAATTTGTCTGGTCAGGTGGATTCTCCAGCATAGTCTTGCTGCCTGTAGTAGTATTACTGGGAAAAGTTACACTGTTATTTTCCACGTATGGCCCAGTGCGTAGCCATGACGAGGGAACCTTTTTTATCCTGGGTGTCGTCATGATGATGATGGTGATGATGTCGTCATGATGATGGTGATGATGTCGTCATGATGATGGTGATGATGTCGTCATGATGATGGTGATGATGTCGTCATGATGATGGTGATGATGCCAGTGTTAACTTTTTATTATTTTCTTGTTCATATATTTTTTGGGAACATTTTGTTGGGGTTTACTTCCTGAAAGAACCATCCTCATATTTGTGTATCAATCAATGTACCTTTGCAGGGACACTCTAAGATACACTAATAAACCCCTTTACAGAGAGACCGAAGATACAGGAGGTTTGCATCTAGTAGGCTTTCCTATTCTCTCCTTCGCTTTTTATTTTGTTTTACTTTTGTTAGTTTTAAGATATCACTTGATTCTATTATAATTTATATCCGAATAAGAATAGAATAGACACTGTTCCCTTTATGGCTGCTATCTTTATTTCCTTACAACTTGGTTTTCCAGGGATTGCTTCTAAGTATTTTTAAAGGTTCTTTTTTATTAGGCCAGTTGCTCCTGTCACAACTGATATAATGTTTATTACTTGCAGAGACTATGTTGCTTTAGATCATTTTTAAGGTCCTGATATTTTGTTATCTTTTCCCGTTCTGCTCTATTAAGACCAAAGTCGTTTGGAACTGTGACGTCGAACATGCGTGCAGTCCTTTCAGGCTTGTTCCATATTACTATATCTAGCTTAATAGCCTTGTCTTTTATGTATCTGCCTGCCTGTATGTCTCTGCCATTGTCGTAGGACAATCGGCTAGAAGGATCTTGCATCCAGACATTAGGTGGCCTGGGCTTTCAACAGCTGAGTGACAGAATCTGCATTGGTCGGTTTTTTGAAGACCAGCCATTTTCTTAAATTCATTTGTGAGCAAGCCTTGGTCTTGTGCAGCTATAATTAATCGTTCTTCATCAAATGGAAATTTGTCACTTTTAAGCCATTGTAGTGAGGCCTCCTTGTCAATGTAGCTCTGGTTCAGTTCTTCCAGGAACCTGCCTGCTCTCTTATGTTGTTTCCATCCTTCTAGTCTTGTCTTCAGTTCCCTTTTAGTATACTCCATTCTCTTCTTTCGGGCGATTAGGATTGATGGGTTATCATATTCTTCTACTGTGTTGTCCAGTGTGTTACCACTGAAATTTTCACCGAGCTTTGTAGTTGACGTCTGCTGGGGCAAAGATTTGGTGTGATGTTCATTCACCATTTTTATTTTGGGGTCAGAAGAACATTTGATGTATTGGCCTATGCTTACCACTGAAGCTCGGTATGCGTAGTTTATTTCAGTGAGGCCTAAACCACCTTCGCTCCGTAATAAGTACAGCCTGTCCATGCACTGATGTTTGTAAATGACTTTATGAAGGGCCAGCATTTTCCGAGTTTTTGCGCCAAGGCTATTGATACAGTTTTGTAGCCAATTAATTATGGCAAATCCATAAGAGACAACAGGTATTGCCAGTTGATTGATGGCAGTAATTTTGTTTTTTGCTGATAGTTCTGATGAGAGAACTTTTTTAAGTCGCTTGAAGTATTCTCCCTGTACTTTTTCTCTCATCTTTCCATGTTCAAGTGTCTCATTCTCCTCCACTCCCAGGTATTTATAGACAGCATCCTCTTCAAGGTCTTCAATAGAGCCATTGTCAAGATTAAGATGTTCTGGTGATGTCTTTCTTCCTTTCTTTATGGTGCACTTAGCGCATTTGTCGAATCCAAACTCCATGAAGATGTCCTCTGTATAAGTTTTAACAATGCCTATCAGAGAGACAAGTTGTTTCTCGAGTTCTACATAGAGTGTCAAATCGTCCATAAAATAAAGAGTAGATGGTTTACTCTTTCATTTTCTTCCTTCTTTCTGCTCATGCTGAGATTGTATCCAGCATTGGATCGTTTAAGTATCTTACTTAATGGATGCATTGTGAGGCAGAATAGGAGCGGTGAGAGGCTGTCTCCCTGGAATATTCCTCGCTTGATCTTTATGTTTGGGGTCTGTATACTTCCTTCCGTGTGCTGTAATGTAATTGAGGTGCACCATCTGGCCACTTGTTTTTAAAGGAATTATGTAATATCAGTGTGCACATTGTACAACTCAAAACAGCGAAGTATCCAGGAATGAGGTATACTGTCAAAGGCCTTTTTGTAATCAATCCAGGCCATTGACAGATTTCTGTATCGTCTCCTGCAGTCTTCTAATATGGTTCTGTTTACAAGGAGTTGGTCTTTTGTGCCTAGCTTTTTCCTCGTACACCCCCTCTGCTCACATTCAAGGTATATCACCAGCAATGAGATGGTCGTATGTTGCATCGGCGATTATCCCTGTTTGGAGCTTGTAGGTTGTTGTGAGGCAGCAGATTGGTCTACATATGCTAGCCATGTGGGTGTCTTCATTTTTGGGAATAAGTTATGTACTGCCTACAATAAGCCACTCGGCGGCTCTTCATCTCAACTGAGGATTCTATTGAATGCCTTGGCATAGTGATGATGAAGTGCGCTCAGTTTTTTCAACCAGAAATTTGGTATTTGGTCTATTCCTGGGGTCTTGAAGTTGCTGCATTGAGCTACCTTTCTGCAGACAGCCTGCTTGGTAATTTTTAGAGCTAGCATCTTGTCTTTCTCCTTGTTCTCCTCTTTGATGGAATTTATCCAGTTGTTTTCTTTATGTACTTTAGTGTCCTCATAGAGTGGCCGCCAGAAGTTTTCAACTTCTTGTGTTGGTGGGGAGCTCACCTTTATTTCATCTTTAATGAGGGTCCTATAGACAATTCTTGGGTTTGTCGCAAAAAGTTTATTTATCCTTTTTGCTTCAAAGTTTTTGGTTTTATTTTTTATTTGTGCAGCTATGGCTTTTATCTGACGCTGATGTTCTGCCAACTTAGCTATTAGCTGTGCTTGGTCTTGGAGGGAATAATAAGTTTTCAACTTATTCACCTTCTTACTAATTTTTTTGCCTGGGGTTTCACAGGATAGGAATGCATATATCTGTGCAGTCTATTTTCTGTTGGAGTTTACGTTTCCAGCCTGGGTTATATGATTTAGTCTTCATGTTTTCTCTTTTACTCTCCTGGTGTTTGGGTAAGAGTTTTAATTGAATAAACCATACTGCCCCGTATGTTGGATGATTTATTTCATTCAATGGTGCGTTAATCGGAGTGATTCTTTCCAGGGCATCGTTGACTTTTGAAACAAGCACCTTGAAGGCTTTATTCATACTAATTTTTACCAGTCTGGGCCGATTTTCAACAGCTAGACATCGTGCTATTTCTATCCTGTTTGCCAGCTCTTCTAGCTCCAACTGGTAAGAGTCAGATCTCACATTTGAAGTGGGACACACTGTTGGTATGTCTGCCTATGTTTAAATTGTGTTGGGTCTGTTGGGAGTGATTCCTGGGGAGATGCTGCATTGTTTGATGAAATAGCATGTCGGGTATATTTCTGGTTTGTTTTTGGTAGACATCTAAGACTTGGACTTGTTGGCATTGTCCCAGGGAGCTGAGAATTTGTTGTAGTGTCTTCTATTTTTGGTTTGGCAGATCTTGGGTATAGGGAGGGGATTGCACATTGGGCAAATGTTTTTAGCAATTTCATGGACATTTTTTTTAAATGGGATATTTGCTCACCAGAAAAGACATGGTTCCCCAGAAAATTAGATTTCTGGCGTGTTAAATTTTTCTTCTCAATCCCATTCTTGTTTGGGCAGTGGTGCTTAAAAATATTTTGATATTGCGTACAAATGTCTGAGTTTTTGGTATTTTATTTTTGCGTATTCCATTGACCAAATCAATGTCCATTTTTCCTCCCTATTCCACTGGGTTTGGGCGAATTCAGCAGTGTTAGATTTGGTAAAATCAATCGCTGCTTCACTAAAAGCTTTCTCCTTGATTGACTCTCACACATCTTTTGGGAGGTATTTATGTACCTAAGATACAATTGAAAGCAAGTTCTTAGTTGTGGTCAGTGATGTTTTCTCTTTTTGTAAGGGTGAAGTTTTTATTTGAGTCTCGAATACTGTATTTTTCCTCCCCCATTTCTCATACCTGGAGTATGCAAAACAGTGAAGAATATTTTTTCTCCTCAAGAGACCACTTGACTTGGTTATAGTCTTTTCTTAGTGGTTCTTGTTTAGTCTGGCCAGATTCCAGGACTAGAATTTGACTGGTCTGGTGGAGTGTCCAGCTAAGTGTTTTCATTTGTGGAAACATCACAAGGAGACGGTGCACCGTTATTTTCCTCATATGACCCAGTGCTTAGCCATGCTGAGTGGATCTTTTTATCCTGGGCGATATCCTGTCATTTTGATGATTTAGTTTTATTTTTCATTTTCATTTAGATTCGAATATTTGGTCAGGGTTTACTTTAAATTAAAAATTGAAAGTATCCTCATACCAGAGTTGGAGTCTAGTAAACATTCACTTCCCCAGAGTGGGTTCTCATATGTCTTTTTAATTTTATTTTACTTCAGTCGAAGTTCTCAGAAGTCAAGAGACCCACAATGCGGGGCTAACACTTGAACTCTATATGAGATACATAGATATTCGAATGTTCCATTTAATTTTTCTATTTTTCAAACACTGAGTTAGTAAAGAAATTGAGAACATAATTTTCCTCACCCAAATTAACCATTTTCATACGTTGTAGTATAGCTTTCATTTTGGTCTCTTTGTATTATTGGATTCCAGGGCAAGAATGTATTTAATCTGGTGGAGTATCAAGCTTCGTGTTATTACTTGAGGTAATATCAGTTGGAGAAGGTGCACCATTCCTTGTAAAAGCTAATTTGGGTAAGGCATCGTAAGGGGATGTCATTTGGGCAGTGAATACTATGTGATTTTGAATATTAAGTCAGGGTTTACTTCTATGGAAAAAGTATCTTCATGCCAGGTTTTTCTGACAAACCCCTGAACAGAGAGATCTTAGACACTCGCGGACAGTGTCTTGTAGACATTCAAGTCAGTGTGAGTTTTCATATGTGTTACTAATGCGGATTTTTGAGAAAAAGAATATCTACACACTTCACAAGAATGTGGATTCCCCCTAGTGTGAGTTTTCATATGTGTTACAAAACTTGATTTTTGAGAACAGGAATATCCACACACTTCACAAGAATGTGGCTTTTCCCCAGTGTGAGTTCGCATATGTATCACTAAGTTTGATTTTTTAGAACAAGAATATCCACACATTTTACAAGAATGTGGCTTTTCCCCAGTGTGAGTTCGCATATGTATCACTAAGTTTGATTTTTTAGAACAAGAATATCCACACACTTCACAAGAATGTGGCTTTTCACCAGTGTGAGTTCGCATATGTATCACTAATGTTGATTTATAAGAACAGGAATACCCACACATTTCACAAGAATATGGTTTTTCCCCAGTGTGAGTTCTTATATGTCTCACTAATGTTGATTTTTGATAACAGGAATATCCACACACTTCACAAGAATGTGGCTTTTCGCCAGTGTGAGTTCGCATATGTATCACTGATGTTGATTTTTGAGAACAAGAATATCCACACACTTTACAAGAATGTGGCTTTTCCCCAGTGTGAGTTCGCATATGTATCACTAAATTTAATTTCAGAGAACAAGAATATCCACATATTCTACAAGAATGTGGCTTTTCACCAGTGTGAGTTCTTATATGTCTCACTAATGTTGATTTATAAGAACAGGAATACCCACACACTTCACAAGAATGTGGCTTTTCTCCAGTGTGAGTTCTTATATGTCTCACTAATGTTGATTTTTGAGAACAGGAATATCCACACACATCACAAGAATGTGGCTTTTCCCCAGTCGGAGTTCGCATATGTATCTCTAACGTTGATTTTTCAGAACAAGAATATGGGATATGCACACACTTTACATTAGATTTTATGCTAAAGAAATTTCGTAGTGTAAAAGTTAAAATATTCTATTTTGTAAATTAGCAGATTTTTCGGAAATGTTAAATTCAATATCTTATGATTTATAAAAACATTAAACAAAAATTTCAAATTTAAGTATGATGTTCTTATTACTATTTGCTAAACACTCCAGATAAAATAACTCTTTATACATATATGTCTAATAAAGTTTTGTGCGGTTGTTTTGTTGTATGCTACATAAGGAAATAATTGTGTATAGTATACTGTTTAAGGAGAAGAATGATCCCTTAATATTCATTGAAAACATTCAAGCAGGAACATCTGCAAATAAAAAATAAATTAAATCTAGTATTTTTTGTATGATTGTTTATTTTAATCGTGCCAACAAAACAAGAAACATAATTTTAAAAATCACAAAAAACACTTAATTCATATTCATATTGTTGTAATATTAATACTATTCATAGTATTTTGTAATAGATAAAGGAATTATGCAATTAATAAAGTAAAATAAACAATAATATAGTAAGAATTTGTAGGAACAATAAGCATACACCTACCATAGTTGCTAATGATAATAATAAAAATATATTGATAACAATAGAAATATATTAAGTTTATTATACAGGAAAAATGAATTTAAATACTAAGTAAATAAAAGTTAATAATACAAATCAATATATAATCTAGTTACTTAGCAATGGATACTAATATGGTCTTTTAAAATAGCTTTTGTTTTAAGTCATATGTGTTGAAATATAACCGCTTATTTATAATGTGTTTGATATTAAACTGGATATTTTCATAACATTACATATTTATTAATACTTATAATAATGCAACAGAATTAGATTTTTATATTTTTTACTTTTAGAAATTTACAGGTTTTTTTATTCAACCAATTATTTCATCGAACGTTTTTGAATGCATTATTATCATTCCCATATTTTATTATACAATTAATTTAAGCAATTGTAATAATCGATTATCGCAATTTTATTTTTCGGAATTTACGTCTGGTAATGCCTACTTGTATACGAACATTTTTTATCAAAATATTGTTTTTTTTTTGAAATTCAACAAATTATTTCATTCAACTTTTTTTAGAGTCTTTTTCGTATATTTTTTAGTTTCTTTATGATTTTTATCCTAATTATTTTCACCTTCTAATAGTATGAATTATTAAAATGTATTAATGCTTAAAACTTAGTATAAATTTAAATATGGTTTGTAAAATGAGCCTATTAAACTCATGGTCTATGAACTAAACTTCTTTCATTCGTCTGCATATTAATGTTGTATCTATAACCGGTAGATATTTTATTGTCTGTTAAACACTTTTAATTCGCTTTTAAATTAGGTTTCATTTATATTTTTACTGAATTCTGGATTTTTATGTATTTTAAACTTTTTTTTAATCACGTTTCCTTTTTAAATCAAGAAAAAAGTGAAGATTTAAATATGGTCTTTACAATCCAACTATTCAACTCATGGTCTACGAACTAAACTTCTGTCTTTTTTCTGTATATTAATGTTGTAATGTTGTATCTATAACCAGTAGACATTTGACTGGTTTTTATGTCTTATAACCCATTTAAATTCGCTTTAAAATTATGTTTCCTTCACTTCTTTCTGGTTGTTGTATTTTTATGTCTTTTAAACCTTTTAACACGTTTCTAATCAGCTTTAAAATTACGTTTCCTTTTTGAACCAAGAAAAAAGTGATATTCTTTGATGAACTGATGAAAAGTCTGATGATTTGATTGGTTTATGCAATGAAACACGTGAAAATGCAAATCGTTTTTATTAATTGCACTTTTAAAATATGAATATTGGCATAAACATATTCTGTTTCAAGGAAAACGCGTACATGCGTGTGTGCGTATGTCTTTGAAAATAATAATGTAATATTTATCATTGTTATAATTTTCTATTTCTTCTCGTGTATTTCTCAATGTGTCAATCCTATTATTCCAAACTAATTACGAAAAACATCTGTTCATCTCTAATTCAGCTTAACATATTTTTTAAAACTTAATCACATGTAAGATCAGCACATTTGATAATAAATCTATAAAAATGGTTTTATATTTAAAAAGTTAATTCTTTTTTTCTATTCTTAAGGAATATAGTTTTTACAGATTATATAGTGAATTAATATAGTTTTTACAGATTATATAGTGAATTAATATAGTTTTTACAGATTGTATAGTGAATTAATATAGTTTTTACAGATTGTATAGTGAATTAATATAGTTTTTACAGATTATATAGTGAATTAATATAGTTTTTACAGATTATATAGTGAATTAATATAGTCTTTACAGATTATATAGTGAATTAATATAGTTTTTACAGATTATAAAGTGAATTAATATAGTTTTTACAGATTATATAGTGAATTAATATAGGTAATAAAAACAGACAGAATAGAGCTTCACGTTTACAACAAGTCAAACAAGTTAATCTTTTTTTCTGTATTTTGCCGATATTTAATGCGCATCAATTGTCGGCTTTTGTTTTGTGTAGAGAGAGCAGCAGCCACTGCTGATTGTCGTGAATTTGTCCTTACAACCATGTAATGACTTTATAGTGTTTTCTCTTTTTACCGTCGACTGTTTTGAGGGTTTTTACACCTAATGTTTCCATACAATTATCATTATTATTGGGTTTGTTGTATTGAACAAAATATTTGTTGTTCGAACATGCTTTTCTTTCTCTCATACACACACACACCGACATGTACGCACGCACATACGCACACACACGCACGTATATACACATCCACGTAAACACACACATGCACGCTCGCGTGCGCAAACATACACACATTAGTGACATAACTTCCTTTTTAGTGATTATAATTTTATGATTATAATTATTATTGAGTTTTTTAATTAAATATTATTTCATATGATTATAATTATTATTGAGTTTTTTTAATTAAATGTTATTTCATATGATTATTATTATTGAGTTTTTTATTGAATTAATATTATTTAATATGATTATCATTGTGTTTTTATTGAATTAAATATTATTTCATATGATTATCACTATTATTGAGTTTTTATTGAATTAAATATTATTTCATATGATTATCATCATTATTGTGTTTTTATTGAATTTAATATTATATCTTGTGATTATCATTGGGTTTTTATTGAAAAATATTATTTAATATGATTATCATTATTATTGAGTTTTTATTGAAAAATATTATTTCATATGATTATCATTATTATTGACTTTGTTTTATTGAATTAAATATTATTTCATATGATTATCATTATTACTGACTTTGTTTTTTTTAATTAATTATTATTTCCTGTGATTATCATTATTATTTAGTTTTTATTGAATTAAATATTATTTCATATGATTATTTTTATTAAGTTTTTTGTTAAATATTATTTCATATGATTATTATTAATGTTGAGTGTCTTATTGAATTAAATATTATTTCATATGCTTATCATTATTATTGAGTTTTTATTGAATTTAATATTATTTCATATGATTATCATTATTATTGAGTTTTTTCTATCGAATTGAATATCATTTCATATGATTATCATTATTATTTAGTTTCTTATTGAATGAAATATTATTTCATATAGTTATCATTATTATAAAGTTTTTTATTGAATTAAATATTATTTCATATGATTATCATTATTATTGATTTTTTATTGAATTAAATATTATTTCATATGATTATCATTATTATTGAGTTTTTTATTGAATTTAATATTATTTCATATGATCATCATTATTATTGATTTTTATTAAGAATTATATTTTATTTTATATGATTATCATTATTATTGAATTTTTATTGAATTAAATATTATTTCATATGCTTATCATTATTATTGAGTTTTTTTTTATTAAATATGATTTCATATGATTATCATTTGTTAACGACTTTAAAGTGTTTCTCCTTTTGCACCTAAAGTTTTATCTGGTGAAATCAATTTCGAATGTTATTAATATAATGCTGATATGATATTAAGTAATAAAATTAGCAGTTGATAGGTCAGTGCTATATTGAAAAATATGCAAATTCAACGAACCCATAGTATCCATATCGCATTAAATATCATCTTTACTGTTTGTATAGCAAATTTACCCGGACATAAAATTGTATTATGTGTAAGGAGTGTGTAACAACTCACCTGCCAAATCGATTGACCCTTAAAATATTTATGTGTTGTATTAATACAAATTAATCTTTACATAATAATCAGACAATATATATTGTGCCGTTTACTTCATTGTTTGGTGAGCATTAGATTAGATAAGCTTAACTAACATTTCTGAACTGACACTATCAATGTGGTGTGTAGTTTATAAAGTGCAGGCTTAAGATTTATTAAATAATTAGATTAGAATAAATTAGATGTAGATCACAAGTTGTTCACAAAAGAGAATTTGAAGAATTTTATGAATTCCACATAATATGTTAATACAACATGCAGAAATATTTAATAGATTTAAATATTCGACCACAATTTAAGGAATTTTTAACAGTTATTTTAAAAAAGTTTATGAAAAGTTTAAAATCAATCTGGAGTGAGTGAAAATATATGTTTGAAATTTTACAAACTTCTGCTTCACCTATGTTTTTTTTTTAAATTTCATATATACATGCGTATCTGCGTTTGTTTACAATTTTTATCTTTTGTGACGTCGCTGAAACATTGATCTTTGAAACAGAACAAAAAACATCACTTTTTAACTTTTCTAAGACTTGCGAACATGATCTATTCAATATAAAAATTATTCTAATTAAATCCTTCAATAAAATTATCAACTTTTCTGTTTGACCTAGCTTTATATTTTTCAGAAAATATTTGGAGCAAACTATTAAATAAAAGGTAACTTAACCCTCTGATGAGAAAAAGAACAGTCTTCAATTTTAAAACAAAATTTAACTACATAAGGATGAAAAGAGACCCCCCTTAACTTAAATTTTGTAAATAGAAAACGGCGATCATAAGCTGCTTACCATGTAGCTATATATATATATATATATATATATATATATATATATATATATAAATTACCGCCCTTAGGCTCGTAAATCAAATAATAAATAAAGCCAATAACACATGACAATTATCTCCCCTTAAAAACTTGCAAATAAATATTCTCTCTATATATATTAACTGTAGCGTCTTTAAATCAAAATATGCTAACGGAAACAATTTACTGCACGAGCGTCGCCCTTTTAAAATTCATCATTCAATAAAATAAAAAGCTATAGCAAACATCTAAATGACTACTTTAAACACAGTTCCTGATTTCAAAAAAAGAAAAACTAAAAGGTAACTATCTCTATATATTTTTAAATCAAATTTATTATGTAAATATAAAAAAAATATATATATTTTTTCTACTCATTTCTATCTCTAATCTATACTAATTTTCTTATAAATTTTAAATCCAAACCTTTTATTTCAATTTTTCAGATTCATCTGCCTTACTTTTAATGCTAGGTTTATTTTTGGTGTCTTTTCAATTCAATAGAAATCCTCATAAATTTGCTGATGAGGAGACCGTGCTTACCAAAAAAAACTATATATAATTGTTCTACGTGACTTCATGTATACCACAAATAAAAAGCACGGATTTCCGAAACGATCGTACAGATAATTGACTTTGTTGTTGTTCCTTCTTATGAAACTGATTTTTAATTTAATTAAAATTTGATTTTTAAATTTAAAATTTTTTTTTTAATTTTTAAATTATAAATCACATTACTTATATATATATATATATATATATATATATATATATATATATATATATATATATATATATATGGGAACTTAGCAGAGAAAACCACAAACAAATTGGGTCATAAATTAAAATATTAAACTAAATATTACCAAAGGCAAGATTAATTATTCTTTTATCTACCTGGATAAATGCTGTGTGGTTGAAAATATTTTAAAGCGTCTATTTAAGTCAAAACACGAGTTGGTTAGTTAGACCGACAAGATGGCTGATATTCAAACATTAAACTGGGAAGTCAAATCGCTTAAATCATGAAAACAAAGGAAAATACAGAGACATTTATACTTGTCGGCCATTTTTAAAAACTGTCCATTACTTGTTAGTCGAACAAATTACAACTTTAAAATACGTTGTAATGCAAAGCTTAGTCCGTTGGGTTGAAGAGTATTTTGCTTTTTGTTAAATTTGTTATAATTTTTAGTTTTTATTATTTCTTTTCGTTTGTTGTCTTCTGTTAAATACCTTATATATTTTATAAACTTATAATTGTTTTTTATATAATAATTATTTTTTTAATAATAATAACAATTACAAATACTTACTTCGAACCAAACTTTTTTTTTTACATATAACATTGTCTTGTACTTTAGATATTATGTTCAGGTTCAATTCACTTCTTATGGTCTATGTTGTTTCTAAAAAGGCAAGATGTAACTACAGATTAGGGTTTTTTATGTTCCCGGTTACCATGTTAAGCATGGGTTTCTAAATATTAACGTTAGTATTTCAGCACGGTCCGTGTTCTGCATAAGTATCAAAAAGTTAAATTGTAATTTGGGTATTTCGCAGAGAAGCCAACAACCAAGTGTACGAAAAGTATATATATACAAGAAATAAATGTCACCGTAGCCAATAAAAGTTAATTTTATATCAATACCTGGCTCATTTGTTTTGATTGTAAGTAGTTTTTATTGCTCTTTATTTAATTTCAAAAATTCAGTTTTTTCGAGCGGATTTGAAAAAAAAAAATGGCCCCATCTTTTTTGGACCACGCAAGCCACGTTTTAAATCAACGTCTACAGGTGTTTGGAATGTTTTTGGTATATATATATATTTTTTTTTTACGAGAGTGCCCAGAAACACCTTAATCTCCCTATGTTAAGAACAGCTTTAGGAATAAACATACTCAACTTCGGAAGGAAACCTTAAGAGAAAAAAAAATACCAGAAGAAAATTAAAAACGAGGCTTGGTCCAAAAAAAAAAAAAAAAAATGCGGCCACTTTTTTTCGAATCCGTTTGAAAAATAAAATGAATTTGAGATTAAATAAAGAGCAATACAAACTACTTGAAAACCAAAACAAATGAGCCAGGTAGCTATAACATTAACTTTTATTGGCTACGGTCACATTTATTTCTTGTATATATATATATATTTTTTTTTTCGTGTAGATTTTTTGTTGACTTCTCTGCTAAATCACCGTAATTCAATTTGAAAGATAAAAAGGTTTGTTAAATTATGTTTATTCGATTTCGGATCCATTTATTACACAAACTGATTTTAATTTTCCCAATAAAATTGGAAACAAAAAGTAACATTTTATAGCAAATTGCATTCTATAAATTCATGTACATATTTGTAAAAGCGTCGATTTAAAATAGAGAACGTTGAATTGACTTCGCAGTCGTCAGCCATTTTGAGTGGCAAACTATACATTTTACCGTTTAAATTTCTTTAAGCAAAACTGTCATTCGGTAAAAGGAAAATCGAGATTTTCATAGGAATAAAATAAAAATACATTCATTTTAAATGCGTTCGAAATTAGGGAATAAAATAAAAATACATTCATTTCAAATGCGTTCAAAGTTAGGGAATAAAATAAAAATACATTCATTTGAAATGAATTCAAAATTAGGAATAAAATAAAAATACATTCATTTCAAATGCGTTCAAAGTTAGGGACTAAAATAAAAATACGTTCCTTTAAAATGTGTTCAAAGTTAGGGAATAAAATAATACATTCAATTAAAATACGTTCAAAGTTAGGGAATAAAATTAAAATACACTTTTTTAAAATGCGTTCAAATTAAAGAAATAAAAATATATTCATTTAAAATGCGTTAAAATTTAGGGAATAAAATAAAATACATTCATTAAAAATGTGTTCAAGTTAGGGAACAAAATAAAAATACATTTATTTTAAATGAATTGAATTGTTCAAAGTTAAGGAATAAAACCTGCTTATGCACTTACTGATCCGCGCTATTTTTTAAATCGTATTTCCAAGTTTACTTAAAGTTTTTTTTTTTTATGCAATTGTAAGGTTAAAGTACAGCATAGGCACAAAAAACGCTCCCCATGGTAAGAATGGCTTTTGAAATAATAACGTTATTATTTAAGCACGGATCAATAAGTGCATGATTACCGAATAAAATATCAAAAAAATCTTACCTGTTATTGTATGCGATTCAATACGAAAAAAAAAAGCAACAAAAAAAATGGGATTTCTTTATTGCTTGTGTTCAAAACTGGAAATTTAGTTCGTTTGTAGGGATTTCTTCAGTAAAGTGATACAATTTCGAGGTCGTATGTCCAAGAATAAACGAAGATTAAAAAGTTTAAGAATTAAAAAGTAAAAAACACGATTAAAACGTGAATTTAAAAAAAAATGACTGAACCAAAAATTAAAGGTTAAAATGAAAGTAAATAAAAAAATTGAAAATGATTAAAAGATTAAAAAACGATAAAAGATTATAACGAAACGTTGTCAGTTCTTAGGTCTTCCTTAAAACGTTTTGTTTTCACGTTTAGAACGTATTGCCCATTCATAAGCCTAAAATAATTAAGGGTGAAAAAAACGAATAAAACTAAGATATCTTTGTTCTGCGTTAGTTATATGCTAACGGTCAACTTTATATATATATATATATATATATATATATATATATATATATATATAGAGAGAGAGAGAGAGAGAGAGAGAGAGAGAGAGAAATGTATGTGTGTATTTTATATATATATATATATATATGTGTGTGTGTGTGTGTATATATATATATATATATATATATTTACATATGTAAATATAGATATATGCATATATTTACATATCTATATATCTGAAAAAGTAAGAATTTTTCTGTCTGTTTGTCTGTGTCTGTGTACATTTCCCTACACAATAACTCTGTCGATTTTTGTTCTACAGACTTGAGATTTTACATAAGGAGTATTGAGATTTGTAAAACCCTTTTTAATCGGGTTTCGGCCAGATATTTGGCTGTTAAGGGGTTAAAGTTCAACGATTTGACCTGTGAGAATGCTAACTCCTCCGCCAATTTTGAGTCTAAACATTTGAAATTTTAGATATACGTGACTTGGACATTACTCTTACTTTTTAATTTAATGTGAACATAAAACAATAAATACTAAGGAGTCAAAATAAGGGTCAAACTTTCACAAAATTGACCTCTGCGGTCTCTACCGAATTACTCAGCCAATTTTTTGTCTAAATATTTGAAATTTTACATGAAGTGTATTCAGACATTAGGCAAACTTTTAAGCTTTTTAATCGGTTTTGGTGCAAATGGTTCGCTGCCAATCAAGATCAAGGTTAAAAGAGTTGACTTTTTTAGATTCTACTAAACGTCTTCTCGGTCAATTTTTTGTTAAATACTTGAACTTTCATATGAAGGTTACTGGAACAAACATTTTCATTTGATTTTAATCCAAAACAAAAAATGCTAAAACGTCAAAATTGGGGTCAAAGTTTAAAAAAAAATTCGACCTCTGCGGTCCTTACCAACGTTTCTCTATGGTAGTTAGTAAAGCCTATTATATAGAAAGGCATTACCGTGCATGTGCACACTTTTTAATATATACATATGCACATAAAGTTATGAAGAGTATATAGGGCCCGAGCAATGCCGGGGTGATCTGCTAGTATTATATATATATATATATATATATATATATATATATATATATATATATATATATATATACCAATCGGTACGGACCCGACTACAGAAGATCAGATAATAAACGTGGATTTATAAGATCAAAGAATCCAACCTTGATCGCCGTTCGGGGCCGGTGCGCAGTTGATAGAGACGTTTAATCTCTACAGTTCCAGATGAACATTGTCTGAAGATAGCGGTTTCAATCCCACCCAAAGCGTGCCAGAGGTTTACTTGGCCAAAATGTGGTGAGACGACAACAACTACGGATGGCAGTGATGGCTGAGAATGCAGTTAGGAGATTCGAAGTTCCTATCCGTCGCGGTTACCACCTAACGAAGAATAGTTGGCCGAAACGTTGTGAATAAAGAAAACCAATAAAAGATCAAAAACAATAACTTATAAAGATGAGATTAATAGTCCGAAATAAAAATAAATTGATTCGCCTTTATTTCTCTATTATTTTACCTGTTCATATTTGACATTTTATTGAAATATTCTAGTGTTATCAAGATCCGCAGCCTAAGAAACAGATCCAACAACAGTGTAATTGACGTGAACATTTATTTATTTCAATTAAAAGTCAAATATAAACAGGTAAACTTATAGAGGAATAATAGGCGTATTAAATGAGGTATAGGTTGTTAAAACAGTTACGTTAATATAGCGTAAATTTGCAGACTTTCTTTTTGCTGACACACTCTCTCTCTCTCTATATATATATATATATATATATATATATATATATATATATATGTGTGTGTGTGTGTGTGTGTGTGTGTGTGTGTGTATGTTTGATCGTCTAGTTATGTAAGTATAAACAGAACATATAACAAAAAGGGTAAAACTTCTCTGAAGTTTAAGATTATTTAATAATGAAGAAACAAAACTTATCTGTTTGAAAATCTGCAACTAAAGATTAGTACAACGTCGTTCCCTAATCTTTAGTTGCAGCTTTTCAAAGGATCCGTCAAGATCAAACAGATAAGTTGCAGCAAAGTTTCACCATTGTTAAGCTGATTTTTACTTTCGACATTTTTCCACATATTCGCGGCCATTATGGTCAGTGGATCGTCCTTCCTCAACTGACTAACGACTGTCGAATCCTTTCTGACTACCAACTATTTACTAATTACTACATGTCTCTCAAACTATCTCGTTACATACTGTTTCGCTGTATCACAACTCATCAGTGCGGCTAGAGAAGCCCGGATTGAAACTCGACCGCCTAAACAACAGTCGGCGCTCTCCACGGTTACACTATTCTACTGCTGCTATGACGGCATGTGAATTAACAATGTTTAAACATTGTCCAAACGTCTAAGCTTTATTTATTTACACAAAAAGCATTGCTTAATACGTTATTTGCAATTTGCTTACCACTTCCCAATATGCTCAACCTAAGACAGGGAGCGTTATAGTCATCCATATAAAGTATTGTTTCGCTGTATCACAGTTCATCAGTGCAGCTAGACAAGCAACTACCTCGGTGATTCTATGACGGGCAAGTGAATTAACAACGTTTAAACATTGTCCAAACGCTTAAGCCCCATTCGTTTACACACAGATTGTATCTGTCTTCTGACTGTGTACTGAGGTTTTTTTTACAAAACTCTTCTGTCAATGTTTGGTAAACAGACTTTTATATTTTTATATACGTGATTTGAACCTGTGGAACAAATTCGATTTAGTATTTCACCGGTACAAATAATTACTAAGGTGTTAAAATTAAAATAAAAAATTGACAATTCGCATGTCTTAGTCAAATTAAAGTGTCTTTTCATGCATGCGTAAATATACATTTAAACGTTAAAATCGTTTCATTTTTAAACATTCTTCTTTTTAATCCATTTCACGATATTTAGAATGATATTGACTGGAGTTGGACCGTTAAATGTTTGGTGTCTATTCAAGCTGATGGCACCCAAGTCATGTTTTTGTTAAATTTTGTAATCACTACTATATATCGGGTACAATATATTAATCAGCAGTATATTGGCTCTATAATATTAAATATGAAATCTGCGTGAACTAAAATATCATATGTAAGCGTAATTTATAGCCGGAACACGCCGGGTGGCATTACAATATATTATAATATAAAAATCACTATAGAATTGTCGTTATAAGAATAATGAATAATCTACATAAATTAATATATATTGAAACGTATATTACGACCGCGCAAGTTTGTATGATTAAGAAAAACAATTTGCAATTTAGAATTTTTATGAATTTTTTGTAAAACGTTTTCAACTTGCCTTTTTTTTTTAATAATTTTTCTTGAAAAATTTAGCTAAAAACATTTATTAAAGTCCAGCAATCCTATTCACTGGTGCCATTTTTACATAAATTAAATAATCGTACCTGCCTATCTCATCTTTCGGTTGTGCCGACTTCCAGTGAAAAAGCAAATTTTGTGACAGTGTTATTGTTGTTGGTGGTGGTATAACTAAAGCAGAACAAAGATATGTTAGTTTTATTCGGGTTTTCACCTTTGATTATTGTAGTTTTATGAATGGACAATACGTTAAATTTAAAAGAAAACGTTTCCTCACACGTAATTAACGAACTTTTAAGAATTGACAAATTTTCATTGTAAATTTTCAGCATTTTTTTTATCTTTTAATCTTTTTTAATCTCATATTTTTTATCTTTTTTAATCTCATATTTTTTATCTTTTAATCTTTTTTAATCTCATATTTTTTTATTTTCATTTTAATCTTTCTTTGTTCTTTTTGTCTTTTTATTCACGTTTCAATCGTGTTTTTGATTTAAAACATTTTAAAAATATTTTTCTTAATGATTTGAACACACGGAATCGAACGTGTATGAATTTACTAAACAAATCCCAAGAAACCGACCAAATTTACAGTTTTGAACAGAAACAAAAAAGAAATTCAAGAATTTTCATGGCATTTTTTTCGTATTGAATTGCTTAGAAGTAAAGGTAAGTTTTTATTTTTTCGATATTTTATTTTCTAACTTTAACAATTTAATGCATATAAAATCATTGTATTTTTATTTTATTTCCTAGCTATTAACAATTTAATGCATTTGAAATAAGTTTTTTTTTAATTATTCCAAATAAAAATCTCGATTTCCTCTTTCCCGGATGACAGTCTTGCCTAAAAAAATTTAAACAGTAAAGAAAATTAATTGGAGAATATGTGGTTTTCTACTCAAAAGTGCTGCCACTTACACGTTTACTAATTTAAACCGGTGGCCCAAAATGATTCGCGCTATATTTAAATCGTATTTCCAAGTTTAATTAAAGTTTTATTATGTATTTTTATTCAATTGTAAGGTTAAAGTATAGAATAGGTACAAAACAGCCTCCCCATGTTAAGAATGGCTTTTTATTTAATAATAACGTTATTATTTACGTCCGGATCACTCACTCACTGCCCTAGTACCAGAAATTTAATTGGTAAATGTGTAATTTTCCACTCAAAATGGCTGCCGACTGTTAACGCCACGTTACACGTTTACTAATTTAAACCGGTCGCCCAAAATTGTGTACATAAATTTATAGAAAGCAATTTACTATTAAGAATATTTTTTTTTATTTTCAATTTTAATGAAAAAATAAAAATCACTTCGTGTTATAAATTGATTCAAAATTGAACAAATATTAACAACCCTTTTACTCCTTACAAATTAAATTACAACTTTGGTACTGGTGAAGTGAGTGATCCGGACGTAAATAATAACGTTATTATTTAAAAAGCCATTCTTAACATGGGGAGGGGAGGGGGTTTTGTACCTATTCTATACGTTAACCTTACAATTGAATAAAAAAAATACATAAAACTTTAATTAAACTTGGAAATACAATTTAAAAAATAGGGCGGATCACTCTCTGCACTAGTACCTTAAAGTTTTATGATGTATTTTTTTTTAATTCAATTGTAAGGTTAAAAGTATAGAATAGGTACAAAACACCCTCCCCTCCCCATGTTAAGAATGGCTTTTTAAAAAAAATAATGTTATTATTTACGTCCGGATCACTCTCTGCTTTAGACCCAACTTTAATTAAACTTGGAAATACGATTTAAAAAATAGCGCGGATCAGTTTCTGCACGAGTACCAAATTTCTTTCAACTTTTTCGAATCTTTGTGTACAGTAATTCAAACCCAAATTTCTTTACCATTAATTTTTTTTAATTTTTGGTAAACGCAAGATCTGGAAAAAAGTAAATCAAAATTTTCATAGAAATAAAAAAAAATCTTATTTTAAATGCATTAAATTTGTTAATTGTTAGGAAATAAAATAAAATTTTAAAAAATCTTATTTTAAATGCATTAAATTGTTAATTGTTAGGAAATAAAATAAAATAAAATTTTTAAAAATCTTATTTTAAATGCATTAAATTGTTAATTGTTAGGAAATAAAATAAAATAAAATTTTTAAAAATCTTATTTAAATGCATTAAATTTTTAATTGTTAGGGAATAAAATATCGAAAAACAAAAACTTACCTTTACTTCTAAGCAATTCAATACGAAAAAAAAAGGCCATGAAAATTGGATGATTTCTTTTTTGTTTTTGTTCAAGACTGTCAATTGTGTTCGGTTTCTTGGGATTCTTTTGGTAAATTCATACAAATTCGATTCTGCGTGTCCAAATCATTAAGAAAAAGCTTTTAGAAATGTTTAAATCAAAAACACGATTGAAACGTGGATTAAAAAAAAATGACTGAACGAATATTGAAAAATTAAAATAAGATATAAAGATTAAAAAAGATTAAAAGATATATAAACAAAAAAAACGATTATAATGAAACGTTGTAAATTCTTAAAAGTTCGTTAATTACGTGTGAGTAAACGTTTTCCGATGATGTTTGCAACGTATTGTCCATTCAAAAGACGAAAAAAATTAAAGGTAAAAAAACGAATAAAATTAAGATATCTTTGTTCTGCATTAGTTATATGCTAACGGTCAACACAACAACACTGTCACGAAATTTGCTTTTGCACTGGGATTCGCCACCATCGAAAGGTAAGATAGGCAGGCACGATGGGCAATGTTATATTTATGTAAAAATGGCACCACTAAATATGGTTGCTGGACTTTAATAAACGTCTGTAGCTAAATTTTTCATGAAGAAAAAAAAGCCAAGTTAAAAACGTTTAAAAAGTCAAGTCATAAAAATGCTAAATTAAAAAAAAATAAACGAATAAAATTAAGATATATTCGTTCTGCGTTAGTTATATGTTAACGGTCGACAACAACAACACTGTCACGAAATTTGCCTTTGCACTGCAAGTCGGCACGACTAAAAGATGAGATAGGCAGGTACGATTGACAATGTTTAATTTATGTAAAAAAAAAAAATGGCACCAGTGAATAGGATTGTTGGACTTTAATAAATGTTTGTAGCTAAATTTTGCAGGGGGGGGGGGAGCTAAGTTAAAAACGTTTAAAAACACAAAGTCATTAAAATGCTAAATTGAAAATTGTTTTTGTTAATCATACAAACTTGTCCGGTCATAAGATACGCTTAAACATATTTTAATTTATGCAGATTTCGTATTTGTGTTTACCGATGTATTGGAAAGTTAAAAATGGTGTCTGACTCTCTCTTTCACACGATAAGTTTGGGGGACGGGGTTAAAAATAAAAACTAGACAAAATACTGTTAGAAACTCACTCTAATCTGATAGGCCCTGAACTGGCATCTAAGCTTCAGCCTCTGTCCTATCGACGAAATGTTGCATCCCTCTGCCTGTTCTACAAGTATTTTAGTGGAGAATGCTCTGACGAACTGTAAGCACTTGTGCCCCAACGACGTGAACACCCTCGACAAACCCAACAGGCTGCTAAATCCCACCCCCACATTGTAGAGATCCCTAGATGTAAAAGATCTTTCTACTCCAGTAGTTTCTTCCCCAGAACCGCTAGACTTTGGAATTCCATTCCAGGTCCCTGCTTCCCCAAATGTACTGACGTGCAAAAGTTCAAGTGTAACGTGAACCGACATCTTGCTGCCCAAATCCCTACATAGTACCCCAGTAGTCGTTGCCCCTGATAGTAGCCCCCTACACCAAAGTGGCAATGTACCTTGTTTGGGGGGAAAATGTAATTAAAGAAAAAAAAAACCCAAACAATTCAACATTCTTATAACGACAATTTTAATAGTGGTTTTTATATTATAATACATTGTAATGCCACCCGGCGTGTCGTGGTCGTAAACTACGCTTAAATATGATATTTTAGTTCACGCAGATTTCATATTCAATATTATAGAGCCATTACCCTATTGATTAATATATTGTACCCGATATATAGTAGTGATTACAAAAGTTAACAAAAACATGACTCGGGTGCCATCAGCTTAAATAGAAAGCAAAACATCTAGCGCTCCAGCTCCATTTGAACTATCGTGAAATGGATAAGAAATAGTTAAAAAATGAAACGATTTTAACGTTTAAATGTATATTTACGCATGCATGGAAAGGCAATATAATCTGCCTTATACATGCGAATTGTCAATGTTTTTTTTTTCAATTTTAACACAACTTATCTGTTTGATTGTGATTTGACGAATCCTTTGAAAAACTGCAAATAAAGATTCGTACGACCTAAAATCTTGGTTGTAAGAACATCAACTTATTTTTATCCTAAATATATCTTTCGTCTTGATTAGATTCTGTTTCTATTTTTACAAATATCAATGATATCATCTCTTGAATTCAATAATTATCATAATAATAATCCTGCTTAGCCCGACAGTCTTCTGACTGTGTGCGGAACTTCTCTACAAAACGCGTCTGTCAATGTTTGGTATACAGACTTCACAATTTTATATAAGTGATTTGAACCTGTGAAACAAATTCGATTTGGTATTTAGTCGGTGAAAATAATTGCTAAGATGTTAAAATTGAAAATAATTATTGACAATTCGCATGTATAAATAAAATTAAATTGTCTTTTTATGCATGCGTAAATATACATTTAAAAGTTAAAGTCGTTTCATATTTAACTATTTATCATCCATTTGACGATCGTTTGAATGATATCGACTGGAGTTGGATCGTTAAATGTTTTGCTTTCTATTCAAGCTGATGGCACCCATGTCATTTTTTATTATCTTTTGAAATCAGTACTGTATACCGGGCCAGTACTATGAATTAGGTATACTATAATAATCACTATAGAAATGGCGCTGTTAGAATAATGAATATGAAATTTGCATAAATTAAAATATATTTGAGCGTATCTTACGACAGGACAAGTTAGTATGATTTAAAAATAATTTTCAATTTAGCATTTTTCTGGTTTATTTCTTTTAAACGTTTTTAACTTGGACTTTTTTTCCTGGAAAATTTAGCTACAAATATTCATTAAAGTCCAGCAATCCTATTTACTGTTGTCATTTTTACATAAATTGAACATTGTCAATCGTACTTGCCTATCGTATCTCATTTATTATGATTAATAAAAACAATTTTCAATTTAACATTTTTATGTCTTAATTTTTAAAACGTTTTTAACTTGACCTTTTTTTCCTGAAAAATTTAGCTACACACATTTATTACATCTAGCAACTATATTTACAAGTGATATTTTTACACAAATATAACATTGCCTATCGTACCTACCTATCTCATCTTTCGGTCGTGCCGATTTGCAGTGCAAATGCAAATTTCATGACAGTGTTGTTGTTGTTGTTGACCATTATTATATAACTAACGCAGAACAAAGATATCTTAGTTTTATTCGTTTTTTAACCTTTAATTATTGTAGTCTTTTGAATGGACAATACGTTGCCAACATCATTGGAACAGTAACACGTTTATTCACACGTAATTAACGAATTTTCAAGAATTTTCAACATTTAAAATGTTTATTTTTTTTTCTTTATTTTTTTCCTTTTTCAATCCTTTCTATTTACTTTTATATTTATTTTATCTTTTATTTTTTTTTATCTCATTTTATCTTTCAATATTCGTTCAGACAGTTTTTCTTAATCCACGTTTCAATCGTGTTTTTCATTTGAACATTTTTAAAAGCGTTTTCTTTGATTTGGACACACAGAATCGAACTTGCATGAATTTACTAAACAAATCCCAAAAAACCGACCAAATTTACAGTTTTTAATAGAAACAAAAAAAAAAGAAATCATCGAATTTTCATGGCATTTTTCCGTATTGAATTGTCTAGAAGTAAAGGTAAGTTTTTATTTTTTGATATTTTATTTTATTTCCTTATTTTTAACAATTTAATATATTTAAAATTAGTTTTTTTTATTACATAACTTTTAATAATTTAATGCATTTTATATAAGATTATTTTTATTTTATTACTATAAAGTTAAAAAAAAAAATTTTATTACATAAATTTTAACAATATAATGCATTTTATATGAGATTTTTATTTTATTCCTATAAAGTTCTCGATTTCTTCTTTGTCTTGCTTAAAGAAATGTAAATGTTAAAGAAGTTTACGAACTGAAAGCACTTGGACCCCCTCAACGTAAATAACCCCGACAAACCCGACAAGCAGCAAAATCCCACCCCTTCACAATTGAGATCGTTAGATGCAAGAGAGCTTTCTACTCCAGTAGTTTCTTCCCCAGAACCGCTAGACTTTGGAATTCCCTTCCGGGTTCCTGCTTCCCCAACTGTACTGACACGCAGAAGTTCAAGTGTTACGTGAACCGACATCTTGCTGCCCAAATCCCCACGTAGTACCCCTGTAGCTTATATCCCTGATAATAGCCTCCTACATCAAAGTGGCAATGTGCCTTGTTTGGGGTGAAAATGTGATAATTTCTTTTATGGTAGACGTGTAATTTTCCACTCAAAATGGTTGCCGACTGTGAAGTCCAGTTGAACGTTTTCTTTTTTAAATCGGGGTACTCAGTCATACAGAGAGTGATCCGTGCTGAAATAATAACGTTATTATTTAAAAAGCCATTCTTAACATGGGGAGAGTAGGGTGTTTTTTACCTATTATGTACTTTAACCTTACAATTGAATAAAAAAAAAACATATCATAAAACTTTAATTACACTTGGAAATACGATTAAAAAAAATAGCGCGGATCACTCTCTGCATTAGCGCCTAAATCGGTGCCTGATTCTACATTAATTTACAGAAAGCAATTTACTATTAAAAATATGCTTTTTTATTTTCCATTTTATTGGAAAATAAAAATCAGTAAGTGTTACGACTTGATTCGAAATTGAAGAATATAAACAACCTTTTTATTTCTTTAGGGTCATATACACAGTAAATATATTCAGAATTTTTATGGTGCCTCATACATATAAACAATTCATTTACGAATATACCTTATGGAGTGTTTTAAAATATTTATAAATGGTTAAAAAATATTTAGAAATGTTTAAAAAATATTTATAAATGTTTAAGCTGAAAAAATGTTCATAAGAAGGTATTAGCAGAGAAGCCAACAAACGATTCTTTAATAAAAACAAATAACAAAAAGGCAAGATAAGTCACTCTTCTATGTATCGGGATAAGTTTTGTACTTTTAATGTATTTTAAAATTGTATTCCGTTGAGAACCACAAATCAGATGTTGTATATTCCGATCATTCAACATTACACACAAACTTTAGAGAAGGAAATTTGAGTTCATGTAATCCGTACGATGATGGGCAAATACCCAAGAAATATATTCAGAATTTTTATGATGCCTTCATATATATATATATATACATACATATATATATATATATATATATATATATATATATATATATATATATATATACTCGGGTTTTTTTATATTCAAAAGTAATGGACTAATGAATTCAACGAGGTTGTTAGATAGTGCTCAATAAAAAGAGCTAAAGATACTTGTTTATTGTTATATAAACATGCTCACATCCCGCTGCTACAAATAGCCACTTGTTTCAATCAAACAACAGATATCATCAGGCAGCGACTTGACTATTCAAAAGTTCAATGAATAATTTTCATTGAACTTTTGAATAGTCAAGTCGCTGCCTGATGATATCTGTTGTTTGATTGAAACAAGTGGCTATTTGTAGCAGCGGGATGTGAGCATGTTTATATAACAATAAACAAGTATATATATATATATATATATATATATATATATAATTCATTTACGAATATATCTTATGGAGTGTTTAAAAAAATAAAATGTTTAAGCTGACAAAATAATTATTCATAAAACGGTGTTTAGCAGAGAAGCCAACAAACAAAAATAAAGTTTTAAAAGATTCAAACAAAGAAACAAAAAATATTACCAAAGGCAAGATAAGTTACTCTTTTATGTATCTGGATAAACTTTGAATTTTTAACGTATTATGAAGATTTATTCCGTTCGAAAAAAAAAAGTGCCGAGTTGCAGAGTTAAAAAAAGAAAATATGACCAACAAGAAATGCCTTCTTTAAAGTTTCATTAGTGGCTTAAAACTCTACAAATACAGTAAATACTGAAAGAAATTGATCCAATAAGTGGCACCGTGACATTAATCAGATAAATTTCTATCAGTATATTGTTTTGTTGTCATGATTTAAGCGATTATCGAGACACCCAGAAGATTGCATGTCGGCAATCTTCGCGTCCTAATTTACCAAATCGGCACTACTTTTGTTTCAGATTAAATAGACGCTTTAAAATATGTACAATCACAAAAAAGGTATTCATGTAGGAAACAGAATAATTTATCCTGCCTTTGGTAACATTAATTTGTCATATATTTGAATTTTTTTATCCATTTGTCGTTTGTGGGGTTTTCCATTAAATATTCAAATATAATTTTACAAATGTTATATATAAGGATTTTTTTAAAAGGACATTTGCAATGAATTTTCTACCTAGCTTTGTAAGTTTTTGGTGTTTAAACGTATTTTAAAGAGTTTATTCAATTAAAAAGAAATAACGTAATGTCGCACTCGACATTACTTAGTAAATAATTTTTAACAAAGAATGTCCGAAAATTAAAGAAAATACTGAGGTAGATATAGTTTTAAAACGAGCCCCCCACCTCCAAAAGAAAATAAATTTGTATATTTTTAAGTACTGCACAAGTGCCCCCAAAATGACTTTTAAACGATACCCTCCCCGTGTTAAGAATGGCTTTCGAAATAATAACGTTATTATTTCAGCGCGGTACCAAAATTACATAAGACCGTATTTTCTTTTTTGTTGTTTTGTAATAACACAAGAATTTATTTAAACTAAATTAATTCTTCTAAATAAAATAATTGCTTTCTTTGATAATACGTGTTTTCTTTCTTTATTTTTGTTTCGTAATGACACAAAAAGTGTTAAAACTAGAGTATTTTTTAAAAATAAATATTTGGTTTCGTTTTTCGTATCTTAACTCCGTGATCAAGTTTATTTTTTTTTAAGCAAGAGTTAAAAATCATTTTTAAAAATATTATCAGTGTGCATATTCTCCAAAAGAAAATAAATTTGTATATCTTTAAGTACTGCACAAGTGCTCCCGAAATAACTTATAAACGATACCCTCCTCTCCCCATGTTAAGAATGGCTTTCGAAATAATTAGGCACCGCCAAAAATGGCCGAAAAATCAAGTTGTTTTTTAAAACGAAATTACATTTATTAAAATCCATTATTTCTGAGTAACTTTTTTTTTCCAGAAAGATAAAACCCTGAATATAGAAAGCAGAATAATGTAAAACATTTTCTACTATTTTTAATTAAAATTTAAATGTTAAATTTTCCCAAAAAGTTTGGCGTTTTTTGTTTTGCACAAAAAACGTATATAAATGGTTAAAAAAAAGAAAAGAAAAAGAAGGGTTTTGAAAGAATTAATTTGTTTATTTCTTGTCTAACTAAGATTTAGGGTGATTTTCTATGAGAATATGCAAAAATATTATCATATAAGTACCTGGATTTCAAATAATTCCACTTATTCGTATAGGCAACCAGTTACTTCGAGTCGATTTGAGTACTCTGTTTACAAACTTTACATTTGTTCTTGATAAAAAGCAAACTACGGAAGACCAAAAAACCCCAAAAAAAACCTTTTTTTTTCAGTGACAAAAATTTCAATGTATTATTAACGCTAAGGTTGGCCAGTACCAGATGGGTGACCATTTCTATGAGTTTGGTTTTTAATGTGTATGTGTGTGGGGGTCAGGCTCTCCAAAATGGGGAGGGGGGCAATTTAAAGCAGAATAAAAAAAATATTTCAGCGCGTTTGGTCCACCGTAGTCGAAAGGCGGCAAACGTTTCCAAACTGGATCGAAAGAATGATGATATTTTGAACACAAAGGGCACAATATTTATCGATTTTTTTGTATGGATTCTTCAAAGCATGCCCTGTTTAATAATGGTAATGCATTATTCGGCTCGCTAAAAAGAAATTGTTAATTCATTTATCAAAAATTTTAAAATGGCTTTTTTCGTATAAATATTTTTAAAAATATTTGTTTTGTTTTGTTTAACTTAAATTAGTTATTTTACTTAACATATTCACCGAATTTCACACTTCAAAACTCAAAAGTGTGATAATTAAACACAATAAAAGTTCTGATATTCAGACACCAAAGTAAGGTATGCAAACAAGTTTTTTTTTTAATCTATAATACGTCCCTTACAACAACACAATATGTTTTGTTCAGTTTCAGATGATTATTTTAAGCATATTTTTACCCCCTCAAAACAAGGGGGGGGTGTAAGCAAAAAAATATATAAATAATTATTTATGAAAAATAAGTACACTGTTATAAAGTTCATTTTTCTCTTAATAATCGCTGAAAATTTCGTATTAATTGGATAATTACCTGATTTTTAGTAGATTTTTAAATAGACGGTCCGTCAAAAAGTACTTGCCTGCCCCCCCCAGTTTTGGCGGTGCCTAGAAATAATGTTATTATTTAAGCGCGGTACGAAAATTATATAAGAAAAATTACTGAAAAAACGGAGCCGTAGAAAACTAATCCACAAAAACCAAGGTACTTGTACAGTTTAATCAAGACATTAAAAAAAATGAGAAAAAATATGGCATTTTTTTTTAGTTTACCGACCCCTCGACATTCACCTTTAATTTGTCGACTTTTATAAATTTTCGGGTACATTGAGAACGAATATCGCATTCATTTTCTGCGCAAACAAGTAGTTATCAATATTTGAAGACATTTAGTATCCAACGTAATCATTATTGTTTTGCTGGCGGCCATCTTGTTCCCCGTTTAGAAAAAAAAAAAAAAAAAAAAACGCCAAAAAAGAGCCAAAAGGGCCAAAACATGGCCTCAAAACAAAGCCGAAATGACCCCCCCCTCTCACCCTTCCGGACATTTTTCAGCTTCCCGATATCGAAACGGACAATTTTTTTTTCACTTTCTTAATTACATTTATTTTTTCACTTTCTTAATTACATTATTTTTTTTTTAACTTTTCTTACTAAACTGCGTGCACGCGCGTAATCACTTGACGTTTCACTAAGTGCATGAATACATGGCGGACATTTTAAATGACAAGAAATATTTTCATAAAATAAAAAGTTTTCACCACATTTAAAAGTAAAAATATTGCAGTCAGTAAGTTTTCACGAGCGGTTATGTTTTTCGTTTATAGAACTTGTATAGGTTAACTCTGCGGTTTAGTTAACCGTTTTTCCATAAGTAACGCGAACGCGCCGACATTTATCGAGTAGAATACTATTCAACATTTCACAGAATTTCCGTGTTTACATTTGGGGGAGGCGGTGGAGGAGTGGGGGCGGTTGTGCTGTGGCCCCCAAAAAGAACGAAAAACATAATATATATGCTTTTGTAAACCGCTCGGTAAAACTTAATTTTTTTTTTTTTTAGATAAATTAAAAGGTATTACTACTATAGAAACCGTGATTTTGCGACGGATTTGATCATCAGATTTGTGACCAGCAACATCGAATATCCCTAAAAAACAACAACAAATTAGTGGTCGGTGTTTTGTTGTAACGAAAGGTAATATTCACCTTTTTAATTTATTTTAATAAATATATATATATATATATATATATATATATATATATATATATATATATATATATATATATAATTACTCTAAATACTATTTTTAATTTGTGGTTTTGTCTTTACGTTCTTTCCTTTCGCTCAAGATTTCTTGGAATTTACCCTTTCCCTCCTCCAATAAACCTTTTTTTTTTTTTTTTTTTGCGTCAACACAACACAAGTCGTGGGGAAGAGGGGATTCCAGTTACATGTGACATATTTAGCCTTTTTTGGCGTTTTTTTTTTTTTTTTTTTTTTCGCTATTGGAAAACAAGATGGCCGCCATTAAAAATGATAAGGATTACGTTGGATACTGAATGTCTTCAAATACGGATGACTGCGTGTTTGCGCAAATAATAAATGCGATGTTCGTTCTCAGCCTACTCGAAAACTTGTATTAGTCGACAAATTAAAGGTGGATGCCGAGGGGTCGGTAAACTAAAACTTTACCAAAAATATATTGTACGTACTCGGTATGGAATAAAGTTTTCATGCAAAAAAAAAAAAAATCACTAAATTTGATCAAGTAGTCCCCCCCCCCCCGGCCAAGGAAAATCAAATTTTAATGAGATCTATCGGGTAGCGACCAACTCCCCGCCTCCCCCCCCCCCCGCTTAGGAGAAGGAGAGCCAGGGGGAGATAACTCCAATCACCGCTTGGAGATTGTCAAAATTTGAGATTATTTTGAAACATAAGCAGAAAAAAATACTTAGATAAATATTTTTTAGATAAATATTTTAGGTTTTTTTTTCACTTATTTTACAGAATTTTTGTATCCTTTTTTAATTCTATTTTCATTTTGTCATTTGTTAATCAATTTTTTGTTTAAAGGCACACCCTACTCGTGCCGGTAAACAGCCAAATGACAACGATAGATCGATCTCATCAAAATGTGATTTTCCTCTGTAAAAAAACTACTTGATCAAATGTAGAGACATTGTTTTCGGGAAACTTCGTTCCATAACGGCTACGTACAATGTTATTTTTTTTCAATATTTTCATTTTTTAATGTCTTGATTAAACTGTACAAGTACCAAAACAAAATTTCAAAGTGAATAAAGTTCTGCTAAAATTAACTTCCTTTGTTGCGATTCGAACTCTTCGGTTTCTTTTATTTACCAAATCTCAATTTACATTAATTGTATTCGAAACATATTTAATTAATATTTACTTATCTACCTCATCGTTTTTCGCAATTTTTGGATATGTTCATTACTGTGGCATGACAATAAAGTAGATACCATTGGTTTTACTTGAAAGTTTGTATTTCAGCTTTAGATTCAATTAGTTTTATTTTAAAGTCTGTATTTCGACTTTAGATATAATAAAATAACCTTATATTTTATGATTTCCCAATATTGTTTATAAAAACACAGATTTTGTGATTTAAAAATTTTGAAAAGAAAAAAAGGTACTTCTACAGTTTAATAAATATATTACATATTTAAAAAAAAGGTACTTGTACAGTTTAATAAAGATATTTATAGGCACCGCCAAAACTGGGGGGGCAGGTCAGTACTTTTTGACGGACCGTCTTTTTAAAAATCTACCAAAAATCAGGTAATTATCCGATCAATACGAAATTTTCAGCGATTATTAGGAGAAGAATGAACTTTATAACAGTGTACTTATTTTTCATAAACGATATTTATATATATATATTTTTTTTGCTTACAACCCCCCCCCCTTGTTTTGAAGTGGGAACAAATATGCTTAAAATAATCATCTGAAACTGAACACAAGATATTGTGTTGTTGTAAGGGGCAGAATTATAGATTTAAAAAAAAAATTGTTTGCATACCTTATTTTGACGTCTGAATATCAGAACTTCGATTGTGTTTAATTATCCCGCTTTTGAGTTTTGAAGTGTGAAATTCGGTGAATATGTTAAGTAAAATAATTAATTTAAGTTAAGCAAAAGAAAAAAATTTTTTTTTAATATTTATACGAAAAAAGCCATTTTAAAATTTTTGATAAATAAATAAACAATTTCTTTTTAGCGAGCCGAATAATGCATGACCATTATTAAACAGAGCATGCTTTGAATAATCGATACAAAAAAAAAATTCGATAAATATTGTGCCCTTTGTGTTAAAAATAGCATCATTTTTTTCGATCCCGTTTGAAAACGTTTGCCGCCTTTCGACTACGGTGGACCAAACGCGCTGAAATATTTTTTTTTATTCTGCTTTAAATTGCCCCCCTCCCATTTTTGGGAGCCTGGCCCCCACACACATACATATTAAAAACCAAACTCATACAAATGGTCACCCATCTGGTACTGGCCAGCCTCAGCTTAATAATACATTGAAATTTTCGTTACGGAAAAATAAGTTTTTTTTGGCCTGTTTGGACTTCCATAGTTTTCTTCTTATCAAACGCAAACGTAAACAGTGTCGATATAGACTCTAGATCGACCCGAAATATCTGGTTACCTATATGAATATGTGGAATTATTTGAAATTCAGGTACTTATATTATAATATTTTTACATATTCTCTTAGAAAATCATCCTAAATCTTAGTTAGACAATAAATAAATAAATAAATTAATTATTTCAAAAACCTACTTTTTTTTTCAAAAATATTTATGTACGTTTTTTGTGCAAGACAAAAAATGTCAATTGTTAACTTTTTGGGAAAATTTAACATTTCAAATTTAATTAAAAATAGTAGAAAAAGTTTTACATTATTCTGTTTTCTATATGATACAATTCAGGGTTTTATCTTTCTGGAAAAAAAAGTTACTCATTGATGTGTTTGTGATTATTTGGTAAAACCGATACTTGAAAGGGTATGAATTATAATCAACACTGAATGCATTTGTAATACATTATTTATTTAACTATAACATAAACTTAAATGTTCATAATGAACGATTGAGGAATCGATAGTCTGTAGCGGCCATGTTGAATGTTCCAGCCTTTCTCCTAGTCTCGCCTGGCTGCCAGGCAAAACTAATCTTTTGATCGAAGGGAGATCATTCTGCATTTATCCATTTATGGATTATCTCTCTTTGACCATCTAACACCTCCCCTTTGAAGATGATGTCTGTAAGATGTTTGCTGTGGGTCCACTTGTAGGACAGAGGTTGGTTTGCGCCTTCATTGTGATTTTCGTGTTGGACCGTCCTTCTTAGCCTTGTTTTGTTTCCTGCATGCTGTGGGAACACTCTGAGGTAATTCGAATGTGTCCAGTAAAATATTCAATGGAATGTCATTTGATTGTCTCTTTGGAAGGTATGAATAACGCAGTTGATTTGCGTGTCTGACCCAAATAGATAATTGTACATCCACATCATATATGACTTTCCCAGAGCGACGTACTATCTGACCCTGTGTCCATTTTTCTTTACCATTTCGGTAATCTTTTGCCCATACGGCTTGTCCTGGTAGGAATGTACGTGATTTTGCTCCATGATGACGATTGAATTGATTTTCCATCGTCCTGTTTCTCTTTTGATGATTCTTTGGTGATGGACGAATTGCATCCATTGGTAAGCGCATCTTCCTGTTCACCAATGCTTCGGCGGGAGACTTACCCTCCGGGCAATTTGGGTTTGGTGTAGCTCTGTAGCTACTTAGAAATGTTTCTATGATCTCTCGAGTAGTTCCTTCCCCCTTCAACTTCAAGAGTGCTC